>NC_092119.1:17318382-17330882 GCF_045679555.1 Salvelinus alpinus
TGCTCTGTTTTTTTTGTTAATTCTTTCCAATGTGTCAAGTAATTATCTTTTTGTTTTCTCATGATTTGGTTGGGTCTAATTGTGCTGTTGTCCTGGGGCTCTGTGGGGTGTGTTTGTATTTGTGAACAGAGCCCTAGGACCAGCTTGCTTAGGGGACTCTCTCTCTCTCTCTCCCTCCCCTCTCTCTCTCCCTCCTGTCTCTCTCTCCCCTCTCTCTCTCTCTCCCTTCCCCCTTTCTCTGCCTTCCTCCTTTCTCTCTCTCTCCCTCCCCTCTTTCTCTCTCTTTCTCTCTCTCTCTCTCTCTCTCTCTCTCTCTCTCTCTCTCTCTCTCTCTCTCTCTCTCTCTCTCTCTCTCTCTCTCTCTCTCTCTCTCTCTCTTTATCCCCCCCCTCTCTGACCTCTCCCTCTCCCTCTCCCTCTCCCTCTCCCTCTCCCTCCTGTCTCTCTCTCCCCTCTCTCTCTCTCTCCCTTACCCCTTTCTCTCACTTCCCCCTTTCTCTCTCTCTCTCTCTCTCTCTCTCTCTCTCTCTCTCTCTCTCTCTCTCTCTCTCTCTCTCTCTCTCTCTCTCTCTCTCTCTCTCTCTCTCTCTCTCTCTCTCTCTCTCTCTCTCTCTCTCTCTCTCTCTCTCTCTCTCTCTCTCTCTCTCTCTCTCTCTCTCTCTCTCTCTCTCTCTCTCTCTCTCTCTCTCTCTCTCTCTCTCTCTCTCCCTCCCCTCTCTCTCTCTCTCTCTTGCAAGCTTCCTCTCACCTCTCTTTCTCTCGTCTTTGTTTATCCCCCCCTCTCTGACCTCTCCCTCTCCCTCTCCCTCTCCCTCCTGTCTCTCTCTCACACTCGCTCTCCCTTCCCCCTTTCTCTCCCTTCCCCCTTTCTCTCCCTTCCCCCTTCCTCTCTCTACCTCTCTACCTCTCTACCTCTCTACCTCTCTCCCTCTCTCTCTCTCTCTCTCTCTCTCTCTCTCTCTCTCTCTCTCTCTCTCTCTCTCTCTCTCTCTCTATCTCAGTACATCCAGGCCAGTCCAGTGTTGCAGTAGCTGCTTCCTTCTGATACCAAGGAGTGTTGTCCTAGATGTACTGTAAGGTGAGACGTTCCATCGCCCAAGAACAACACCGCAATCAGAGGCAGTCACTGGCTCCGTTTGCAAATCAGTCTGTGTCCACCTGAGCTCCAGTCCAGTCCAGTTGCCCAGGTTGTTGAGGTCCGGCCAGTCTGACCAGACTCCAACGCCCGCATCACGCGTGTCCAATAATCCATTGGCCTTCCTCCTGAAGCCCAGGAAGTTGTCCTCAGTGTCCCTGGCCAGTAGAACCTTCCCCCTCCGTAGGTCCTTAACTGTCACATCGTCACTGTTGAACATGTTTAACTGGTGAGTCAGTCTGGTAGGAATGTAAATCCACTTAATATTCGGGACAGCTCCTCTCTTCGGTTCAGGAAAAAAACATTGCATGTGGTGTGAGTGTTTAAGCACAGCCACTTTCTCACCACTTAAACAGCTTTGTTATTCATTTCCCACAGACATGCACATTTGCAAGCTTCCTCTCACCTCTCTTTCTCTCGTCTTTGTTTACCCCCCCCCCCCTCTGACCTCTGTCTCTCTCCCTCTGTCTCTCTCTCTCCCTCTCCCTCCTGTCTCTTTCTCTCTCTGTCTCTCTCTCTCTCTCTCTCTCTCTCTCTCTCTCTCTCTCTCTCTCTCTCTCTCTCTCTCTCTCTCTCTCTCTCTCTCTCTCTCTCTCTCTCTCTCTCTCTCTCCCTCTCCCTCCTGTCTCTCTCTCTCTCTCTCTCTGTCTCTCACACTCTCTCTCTCCCCTCTCTCTCTCTCTCCCTTCCCCCTTTCTCTCTCTCTCATCCTCTCTCTCTCTCCCCTCTTTCTCTATCTCTCTCTCCCTCTCCCTTCTGTCTCTCTCTCTCTCTGTCTCTCTCTGTCTCTCTCTCTCTCTCTCTCTCTCTCTCTCTCTCTCTCTCTCTCTCTCTCTCTCTCACACTCTCTCTCTCCCCTCTCTCTCTCTCTCCCTTCCCCCTTTCTCTCTCTCTCATCCTCTCTCTCTCTCCCCTCTTTCTCTATCTCTCTCTCCCCTCTGTCTCTCTCACTCTCTCTCGCACACTCTCTCATCCTCTCTCTCTCCATTCCCTCTTTCTTTCTCTCGCTCTCATCTCATCTCTCTCTCTCTCTCTCTCTCTCACATTCTCTCTCTCTCTCTCTCTCTCTCTCTCTCTCTCTCTCTCTCTCTCTCTCTCTCTCTCTCTCTCTCTCTCTCTCTCTCTCTCATCCTCTCTCTCTCTCACTCTGCCTGTTATTGTCTTTCAGTGTGGTCTCTTGTTAGAGGAACATAGTACAGAGACGAGAGGTCACAGTGACCTACAGCCTTTACTCAGAGAGACACTGTGAGGAGATGAGATAGTATTTTATTAGAGAGAGAGAAAGAAAGAAAGACAGGGGAGAGAGTGAGAGGAAGCTATTAAGATCAAATTTTATTGGTCACGTACACATATTTAGCCGATGTTATTGCGTGTGTAGCGAAATGCTTGTTCTGAGAGAGAGAGAGAGAGAGAGAGAGAGAGAGAGAGAGGCAGAGAGATAGCCCTGTTCATCAATTTTTGCTTGATGATTATTCTACAATGTTATTTTTATGTAAAGAGTAGCCATATAATTAAATAGAAAATGTTGTATCTCTATGGAGTTGAGCCTGTAGTTATATTGTACTGTGATCCAGAGCCCCATAAACCCATTCTTCCTAGGTTTTGGCCTTTCTAGGGAGTTTTTCCTAGCCACCGTGCTTCTACATGCTTCTACACCTGCATTGCTTGCTGTTTGGGGTTTTAGGCTGGGTTTCTGTACAGCACTTCGAGATATTAGCTGATGTACAAAGGGCTATATAAAATAAACTTGATTTGATTTGATTGGCTTGACCTCTTACTTTAACATGGGCTTAAATGAGCACTCTACATACAGTATGTCGTGTGACATAATGCTATTCAGTTAATGCTATTACCTCCCTACACACACACACACACACACACACACACACACACACACACACACACACACACACACACACACACACACACACACACACACACACACACACACATCTTAAATACTTCATTTGAATTGACCAATCAAATTTTCTGGAAAAAAACATCAAACCCTTCAAATGCATGGCAGTCAGACAGCACCTCCTTCTCCTAACAGCTGCCCACGACAGCTGAAACAGAGCAGTACCTAGCCAACTGCTTTGCCCTAGTTTTTGTCAGGCCCGCAATCTGGAGGCCACGCACTGGAAGCCTGTGTACTTGGCCGAGACCGCCAAATATCAACGCCAACAGCACTGTCACGGATCCCTCCAGAACTGTCATTTCGCACACCTGTCCCCTATTCCCATTGATTAGTACTTGTATAAGTGCGCCCTTTAGTTTCCATGGGGCTGTCGATTATTGTTACTATGTCCGTTGGTGCGTGTGAGTACCTGTGCTGTGTGTTTTGGCTTTCATGCCATTGTGGATTGCGCAGATGATTACGTGTCTCGTCCCGTGTGTTAATCATTGTGCGCGAGCGTTAGTTATTCGAGCTACTCCTCGCTCTTTTGTTTTGGGTTTCTACCCTGTGTTTTGTTACGTGTTTGTTTGGTCTTCGTCCCAGTGCCTTTACAAACACTTCCGGCGCCGACAGAGATGGCCGCCTCGCTTCGCCTTCCTAGGAAACTATGCAGTATTTTGTTTTTTTACGTGTTATTTATTACATTGTTACCCCAGGTAATCTTAGGTTTTATTACATACAGTCGGGAGGAACTACTGGATATAAGAGCAACGTCAACTCACCATCATTAAGACCAGGAATATGACTCTCCCGAAGCGGATCCTGTGTTTTGCCCACCACCCAGTACAATGGATCGGATCCCAGCCGGCGAACCAATACAACGCCGTCGTAAAAGGGGCAGACGAAGCGGTCTTCTGGTCAGGCTCCGGAGACGGGCACATCGCGCACCGCTCCCGAGCATACTACTCGCCAAGGTCCAGTCTCTTGACAACAAGGTTCTGATGAAAAAATAAAAATAAACTGAAGAAATATGCTGTACAATTCATCTCAACTACAGTAACAAGGGTAGCATTCCAGAGAGACATCAGAGACTGTAACGTTCTTTGCTTCACGGAAACATGGCTCACTCGAGACACGCTATCGGAGTCGGTACAGTCAGCTGGTTTCTTCACACATTGCGCCGACAGAAACAAGCATCTTTCCGGTAAGAAGAGGGGCGGGGGGTATGCCTTCTGATTAACGAGACGTGGTGTGATCATAACAACATACAGGAACTCAAGTCCTTCTGTTCACCTGACTTAGAATTCCTCACAGTCAAATGTCGACTGCATTATCTACCAAGGGAATTCTCTTCGATTATAATCACAGCCGCATATATTCACCCCCAAGCAGACACATCAATGGCCCTGAACACACTTTATTTGACTCTATGTAAACTGGAAACCACATATCCTGAGGCGGCATTCATTGTAGCTGGGGATTTTAAGAAGGCTAATCTGAAAAGAAGACTCCCTAAATTCTATCAGCATATCGATTGTGCTACCAGGGCTGGTAAAACCCTGGATCATTGTTATTCTAACTTCCGCGACGCATATAAGGCCCTCCCCCGCCCTCCTTTTGGAAAAGCTGACCACGACTCCATTTTGTTGCTTCCAGCCTATAGACAGAAACTTAAACTGTCTCAGGTCTGTTCAGGTCTCAGGTCTGTTCAACGCTGGTCCGACCAATCTGATTCCACGCTTCAAGATTGCTTCGATCACGTGGATTGGGATATGTTCCGCATTGCGTCAAACAACAACATTTACGAATACGCTGATTCGGTGAGCGAGTTCATTAGCAAGTGCATTGGTGATGTTGTACCCACAGCAACTATTAAAACATTCCCAAACCAGAAACCGTGGATTGATGGCAGCATTCGCGCGAAACTGAAAGCGCGAACCACTGCTTTTAACCAGGGCAAGGTGACCGGAAACATGACCGAATACAAACAGTGTTGCTATTCTCTCCGCAAGGCAATCAAACAAGCTAAGGGTCGGTATAGAGACAAAGTAGGGTCGCAATTCAACGGCTCAGACACAAGAGGTATGTGGCAGGGTCTACAGTCAATCACGGATTACAAAAAGAAAACCAGCCCCGTCGCGGACCAGGATGTCTTTCTCCCAGACAGACTAAACAACTTCTTTGCACGCTTTGAGGACAATACAGTGCCACTGACACGGCCCGCTACCAATACCTGCGGACTCTCCTTCACTGCAGCCGACGTGAGTAAAACATTTAAACGTGTTAACTTCTTTGGGCTGCAAGCCCGATGTCAGTACACTTATGACAACAGCCAGCTCAAGTGCAGGGCGCGAAATTCAAAATATATTTTTTTGAAATATTTAACTTTCACACATTAATAAGTCCAATACAGCAAATGAAAGATAAACATCTTGTGAATCCAACCAACATGTCCGATTTTTAAAATGTTTTACAGCGAAAACACAACGTATATTTATGTTAGCTCACCACCAAATACAAAAAAGGACAGACATTTTTCACAGCAACAGGTAGCATGCACAAAACCAACCTAACTAACCAAGAACCAACCAAACTAACCAAGAAACAACTTCATCAGATGACAGTCTTATAACATGTTATACAATAAATCTATGTTTTGTTCGAAAAATTTGCATATTTGAGGTATAAATCAGTTTTACATTGCAGCTACCATCACAGCTACCGTCAGAAATAGCACCGAAGCAGCCAGAGTAATTACAGACACCAACGTGAAATACCTAAATACTCATCATAAAACATTTCTGAAAAATACATGGTGTACAGCAAATGAAAGACAAGCATCTTGTGATTCCAGCCAATATTTCCGATTTCTTAAGTGTTTTACAGCGAAAACACAATATAGCATTATATTAGCTTACCACAATAGCCAGAAACACAAGCCATTTACCAGCAGCAAAAGTTAGCGATCGTAACAAACCAGCAAAAGATATATAATTTTTGAGTAACCTTGATAAGCTTCATCAGATGACAGTCCTATAACATCAGGTTATACATACACTTATGTTTCGTTCGAAAATGTGCATATTTAGAGCTGAAATCAGTGGTTATACATTGTGCTAACGTAGCATTTTTCCCAGAATGTGCGGATATTTTTATGACACTCAACTATTCTGACCAAATAACTATTCATAAACGTTACTAAAAAATACATGTTGTATAGGAAATGATAGATACACTAGTTCTTAATGCAATCGCCGTGTTAGAATTCTAAAAATAACTTCATTACGACATCCAGCTTAGTTATAGCAGAGAGTGCCCAAAATCTGGGCCAAACTACTAGTTCACATGTTCACAGATATATGAAATAGCATCATAAAATGGGTCCTACTTTTGATGATCTTCCATCAGAATGTTGTACAAGGGGTCCTTTGTCGGGAACAATCGTTGTTTGGTTTTAGAATGTCCTCTTCTCCAGTCAATTAGCACGGAAAGCTAGCAAAGTGGCGCGAAGCTCTCCTTCGTGAACAAACGCAGACAAAGCAACACGCCTAACGTCCCGAAAAAAATTCAATAATCTAATAAAACTATATTGAAAAAACATACTTTACGATGATATTGTCACATTTATCAAATAAAATCAAAGCCGGAGATATTAGTCGTCTATAACGACAGCTTTACAGAAGGCAATAGCAGGTCCCTTCTCGCGCGTTCCAGAAAACAGGAAATTGGGGTCACGTCATGCCAAGAGCTTTTATTCGACCTCAGATCATGTTATACACTCCATTTCTTCTCTCACTGCCTGTTGACATCATGCACGCCTCCAACTCAATCATCAAGTTTGCGGATGACACTACAGTGGTAGGCTTGATCACCAACAACGACGAGACGGCCTACAGGGAGGAGGTGAGGGCCCTCGGAGTGTGGTGTCAGGAAAATAACCTCATACTCAACGTCAACAAAACAAAGGAGATGATTGTGGACTTCAGGAAACAGCAGAGGGAGCACCCCCCTATCCACATCGACGGGTCAGTAGTGGAGAAGGTGGAAAGTTTTAAGTTCCTCGGTGTACACATCACGGACAAACTGAACTGGTCCACCCACACAGACAGCGTTGTGAAGAAGGCGCAGCAGCGCCTCTTCAACCTCAGGAGGCTGAAGAAATTCGGCTTGTCACCAAAAGCACTCACAAACTTCTACAGATGCACAATCGAGAGCATCCTGTCGGGCTGTATCACCGCCTGGTACGGCAACTGCTCCGCCCACAACCGTAAGGCTCTCCAGAGGGTAGTGAGGTCTGCAGAACGCATCACCAGGGGCAAACTACCTGCCCTCCAGGACACCTACACCACCCGATGTCACAGGAAGGCCATAAAGATCATCAAGGACAACAACCACCCAAGCCACTGCCTGTTCACCCCGCTATCATCCAGAAGGCGAGGTCAGTACAGGTGCATCAAAGCAGGGACCGAGAGACTGAAAAACAGCTTCTATCTCAAGGCCATCAGACTGTTAAACAGCCACCACTAACATTTAGCGGCCGCTGCCAACATACTGACCCAACTCCAGCCACTTTAAAAATGGGAATTGATGGAAATTATGTAAAAATGTACCACTAGCCACTTTAAGCAATGCCACTTAATACAATGTTTACATACCCTACATTACCCATCTCATATGTATATATACTGTACTCTATATCATCTACTGCATCTTGCCATCTTTATGCAATACATGTACCACTAGCCACTTTAAACTATGCCACTTATGTTTACATACCCTACAGTACTCATCTCATATGTATATACCGTACTCTATACCATCTACTGCATCTGCCATGCCGTTCTGTACCACCACTCATTCATATATCTTTATGTACATATTCTTTATCCCTTTACACTTGTGTGTGTGTGTAAGGTAGTAGTGTGGAATTGTTAGGTTAGATTACTGTTGGTTATTACTGCATTGTCGGAACTAGAAGCACAAGCATTTCGCTACACTCGCATTAACATCTGCTAACCATGTGTATGTGACTAATAAAATTTGATTGATTTGATTTGACATCTAGTGGAAGGCGTATGAAGTGCATGTATACTAATATATATCAAGCACATTTATAGGAAGGCCCTAGAACAGAGCATCGATTTCAGATGTTCCACTTCCTGTCAGGAAGTTTGCTGCAAAATGAGTTCTGTTTTACTCACAGATATATTTCAAACGGTTTTAGAAACTAGAGTGTTTTCTATCCAATAGTAATAATAATATGCATATTGTACGAGCAAGAATTGAGTACGAGGCCGTTTGAAATGGGCACCTTTTATCCAGGCTACTCAATACTGCCCTGCAGCCCAAAGAGGTTAACCCTCGCAAGGCTGCAGGCCCAGGCGGCATCCCCAGCCGCGTCCTCACAGCATGCGCAGACCAGCTGGCTGGTGTGTTTACGGACATATTCAATCAATCCTTATCCCAATCTGCTGTTCCCACATGCTTCAAGAGGGCCATCATTGTTCCTGTTCCCAAGAAAGCTAAGGTAACTGAGCTAAACGACTACCACCCCGTAGCACTCACTTCCGTCATCATGAAGTACTTTGAGAGACTAGTCAAGGACCATATCACCTCCATCCTACCTGACACCCTAGACCCACTCCAATTTGCTTACCGCCCCAATAGGTCCACAGACGACGCAATCGCAACCACACTGCACACTGCCCTAACCCATCTGGACAAGAGGAATACCTATGTGAGAATGCTGTTCATCGACTACAGCTCAGCATTTAACACCATAGTACCCTCCAAACTCGTCATCAAGCTCGAGACCCTGGGTCTCGACCCCGCCCTGTGCAACTGGGTACTGGACTTCCTGACGGGCCGCCCCCAGGTTGTGAGGGTAGGTAACATCATCTCCACCCCGCTGATCCTCAACACAAGGGTGCGTTCTGAGCCCTCTCCTGTACTCCCTGTTCACCCACGACTGCGTGGCCATGCACGCCTCCAACTCACTCATCAAGTTTGCAGACGACACTACGGTGGTAGGTTTGATTACCAACAACAACGAGATGGCCTACAGGGAGGAGGTGAGAGCCCTGGGAGTGTGGTGTCAGGAAAATAACCTCACACTCAAAGTCAACAAAACAAAGGAGATGATCATGGACTTCTGGAAACAGCAGAGGGAGCACCCCCCTATCCACATCGACGGGACAGTAGTGGAGAGGGTAGAAAGTTTTAAGGTACTCAAATCAAATCAAATCAAATCAAAATCAAATCAAATTTATTAGTCACATACACATAACCATGTGCAGATGTTAATGCGAGTGTAGCGAAATGCTTGTGCTTCTAGTTCCGACAATGCAGTAATAACAACAAGTAATCTAACCTAACAATTCCGCAACTACTACCTTATACACGCAAGTGTAAAGGGATAAAGAATATGTACATAAAGATATATGAATGAGTGATGGTACAGACGGCATAGGCAAGGTGCAGTAGATGGTATAGAGTACAGTATATACCTATGAGATGAGTACTGTAGGGTATGTAAACATAAAGTGGCATAGTTTAAAGTGGCTAGTGGTCCATGTATTACATAAGATGGCAAGATGCAGTAGATGATATAGAGTACAGTATATACATATACATAAGAGATGTGTAATGTAGGGTATGTAAACATTATATTAGGTGGCATTGTTTAAAGTGGCTGGTGGTACATTTTTACATAATTTCCAGGTGGCTGGAGCTGAGTCAGTTTGTTGGCAGCGGCCGCTAAATGTTAGTGGTGGCTGTTTAACAGTCTGATGGCCTTGAGATAGAAGCTGTTTTTCAGTCTCTCGGTCCCTGCTTGGATGCACCTGTACTGACCTCGCCTTCTGGATGATAGCGGGGTGAACAGGTAGTGGCTTGGGTGGTTGTTGTCCTTGATGATCTTTATGGCCTTCCTGTGACATCGGGTGGTGTAGGTGTCCTGGAGGGCAGGTAGTTTGCCCCGGGTGATGCGTTCTGCCGACCTCACTACCCTCTGGAGAGCCTTACGGTTGTGTGCGGAGCAGTTGCCGTACCAGGCGGTGATACAGCCCGACAGGATGCTCTCGATTGTGAAATTCGGCTTGTCACCAAAAGCACTCACAAACTTCTACAGATGCACAATCGAGAGCATCCTGTCGGGCTGTATCACCGCCTGGTACGGCAACTGCTCCGCCCACAACCGTAAGGCTCTCCAGAGGGTAGTGAGGTCTGCACAACGCATCACCGGGGGCAAACTACCTGCCTTCCAGGACACAGGAAGGCCATAAAGATCATCAAGGACAACAACCACCCGAGCCACTGCCTGTTCACCCCGTTATCGTCCAGAAGGCGAGGTCAGTACAGGTGCATCAAAGCAGGGACCGAGAGACTGAAAAACAGCTTCTATCTCAAGGCCATCAGACTGTTATACAGCCACCACTAACATTTAGTGGCTGTTGCCATACATGTACATTTTTTTATCACTAGCCACTTTAAACAATATCACTTAATATAATGTTTACATACCCTACATTACGCATCTCATATGTATATACTGTACTCTATACCACCTACTGCATCTTGCCATCTTTATGTAATACATGTATCACTAGCCACTTTAAACAATGCCACTTAATATAATGTTTACATACCCTACATTACTCATCTCATATCTATATACTGTACTCGATACCATCTACTGCATCTTGCCTATGCCGTTCTGTACCATCACTCATTCACATATCTTTATGTACATATTCTTCATCCCTTTACTCTTGTGTGTATAAGGTAGCTGTTGTGAAATTGTTAGGTTAGATTACTTGTTGGTTATGACTGCATTATCGGAACTAGAAGCACAAGCATTTCGCTACACTCGCATTAACATCTGCTAACCATGTGTATGTGACAAATTTGATTTGATTTGATTTAATTATGTCGTAATTTGGGTTTGATAAAAAAACTATTACGCATTCCTGCGCCTGTCTCCCGAATCTCTTCATAACAACGTGATATGCACCTACACCCGAGGCTGTCCCAGCATGCCACGAGGGGCTGGTACTGAAGCAGCTTCTCTGCAAAGGCCTTCTCCATGTAGCCATCCAATGAGCATCCCACTTCCAAAATGAGCCCCTCTCCCTGGCCAATCAGAGGCAGCTGTCTATCGTTGTCTCTGATTGGGGATCATACTTAGGCAGCCCTTTTTCCCACTTTCTGTTGTGGGATCTTGTTTTTGTTAGTTGCTGATTTAGCGCTACTGTACTTTTTTTTTTTTTTTGGTGTTCATTTAATAAATTCTAAATGTACGCCTACCACGCTGCACCTTGGTCTCATTCTGACGACAGCCGTAACCTGATCCAATGAAGCATTGCATTTCTGTTCAAAATATTGTATCAAGACTGCCCAAATGTGCCTAATTTGTTTATTAATAACTCTTCATGTTCAAAGCTGTGCACTCTCCTCAAACAATAGCATTGTGTTCTTTCATTGTAATAGCACTGTGCACTCTCCTCAAACAGTATTCGTTCACTGTAATAGCTACTGTAAATTGGACAGTGCAGTTAGATTAAGAAGAATTTAAGCTTTCTGCCAATATCAGATATGTCTATGTCCTGGGAAATGTGCTTGTTACTTACAACCTCATGCTAATCGCATTAGCCTACGTTAGCTCAACCGTTCCACAGGGAACCCACCAATCCTGAAGAAGTGTCAGGAGGTGCATAGAGGAGGTCGTTCCTACTGTCGTTCCTACTGTGACGATTAGAACTTATCCAGGCCAGATACCTTGGATAGATGACAGCATTCACGCTAAACTGAAAGGGTAAACCAACACATTTAACCACGGCAAAGTGACTGGGAACATGGACATGTACAAATAGACCAGCTACGACGCATAAGGCAATCAAAGTGGCAAAATGACAGTACAGGGACAAAGTGCTGCCTGCCTGCCCTCCAGGACATCTCCAGCACCCGAAATCACAGGAAGGCCAAGAAGATCATCAATGACCTCAACCACCCGAGCCACGACCTGTTCACCAAGTTATCATCTAAAACGCTGAGACAGTACAGGTGCATCAAAGCTGGGACCGATAGACTGAGAAACAGCTTATATCTCCAGGTCTTCAGACTGTTAACCTCTCTTGGGTACGTGAGACAGTAGCGTCCCACCTCGTCAACACCCAGTGAAACTGCAGGGCGCCAAATTCAAATACAGAAATACTCATTATAGAAATTCAGAAAACAAAACATATTTTACATAGGTTTAAAGATTAACTTCTTGTGAATCCAACCACGGTGTCAGATTTAAAAAATGCTTTACGGCGAAAGCATACCTTACATTATTTGAGAACATAGCCCACTAGACTAATCATTACAAATCGTTACACAATTTAGAAATAGAGATAAAATTAATCCCTTACCTTTGATGATCTTCATATGGTTGCACTCATCAGACATTCATTTACTCAATAAATGTTC
>NC_092119.1:17335882-17343382 GCF_045679555.1 Salvelinus alpinus
AGAGTCTGTTTGACTCTCTCCTCCGCTTCAGCACAGAGAGAGAGAGAGGAGAGAGAGAGAGAGGAACAGAAGAGAGGAAATAAGAGAGGAACAGAAGTGAGTGTGGTTGTCTCTCTGTGGTCTCTGCTGTAACACTGATTCTGAACGGAATGGAGCGATTAAACGGAGGGATTTAAACATTTTGGAGGAAGAAGGGAGGAGGAAGGAAAGGAAGGAAGGAAGGAGTGAAAGAAGGAGTGTATCAGGAGCGGGAGAGAAGTAGGATTTAAAGGTTAATATAAGTTTTATCTAATCTGTGAGCTCTGACTTGTTCTTATCAGGTGCGAGGAGTCCTGTGTGTGTGTGTGTATGTGTGTGTGTGTGTGTGTGTGTGTGTGTGTGTGTGTGTGTGTGTGTGTGTGTGTGTGTGTGTGTGTGTGTGTGTGTGTGTGTGTGTGTGTGTGTGTGTGTGTGTGTGTGTGTGTGTGTGTGTGTGTGTGTGTGTGAACAGGTCTCGCTCCTGTCCCTGTGAGGGCGTACGTATGGTAGTCGACAGTAAGCATACCAAAGAAACAGGGTACACACACACACCAAGCTAACAGGTTACACACAAACCAACCTAACAGGTTACACACACCAACCTAACAGGTTACACACCAGCTAACAGGTTACACACACCAGCTAACAGGTTACACACACCAGCTAACAGGTTACACACTCCGAGCTAACAGGTTACACACACCAACCTAACAGGTTACACACTCCGAGCTAACAGGTTACACACACCAGCTAACAGGTTACACTCCCAGCTAACAGTTTACACACACCAACCTAACAGGTTACACACTCCGAGCTAACAGGTTACACTCCCAGCTAACAGGTTACACACTCCCAGCTAACAGGTTACACACACCAGCTAACAGGTTACACACACCAGCTAACAGGTTACACACACCAGCTAACAGGTTACACACTCCGAGCTAACAGGTTACACACACCAACCTAACAGGTTACACACTCCGAGCTAACAGGTTACACTCCCAGCTAACAGGTTACACACACCAGCTAACAGGTTACACACACCAGCTAACAGGTTACACTCCCAACTAACAGGTTACACACACCAGCTAACAGGTTACACACACCAGCTAACAGGTTACACACACCAGCTAACAGGGTACACACACCAGCTAACAGGTTACACACACCAGCTAACAGGTTACACACACCAGCTAACAGGTTACACACACCAGCTAACAGGGTACACACACCAGCTAACAGGGTACACACACCAGCTAACAGGGTACACACACCAGCTAACAGGTTACACACACCAGCTAACAGGGTACACACACCAGCTAACAGGTTACACACACCAGCTAACAGGGTACACACACCAGCTAACAGGGTACACACACCAGCTAACAGGTTACACACACCAGCTAACAGGGTACACACACCAGCTAACAGGGTACACACACCAGCTAACAGGGTACACACACCAGCTAACAGGGTACACACACCAGCTAACAGGGTACACACACCAGCTAACAGGGTACACACACCAGCTAACAGGTTACACACACCAGCTAACAGGTTACACACACCAGCTAACAGGTTACACACACCAGCTAACAGGGTACACACACCAGCTAACAGGGTACACACACCAGCTAACAGGGTACACACACCAGCTAACAGGTTACACACACCAGCTAACAGGTTACACACACCAGCTAACAGGTTACACACACCAGCTAACAGGTTACACACACCAGCTAACAGGTTACACACACCAGCTAACAGGTTACACACACCAGCTAACAGGTTACACACACCAGCTAACAGGTTACACACACCAGCTAACAGGTTACACACACCAGCTAACAGGTTACACACACCAGCTAACAGGGTACACACACCAACCTAACAGGTTACACACACCAGCTAACAGGGTACACACACCAGCTAACAGGTTACACACACCAACCTAACAGGTTACACACACCAGCTAACAGGGTACACACACCAGCTAACAGGTTACACACACCAGCTAACAGGGTACACACACCAGCTAACAGGTTACACACACCAGCTAACAGGGTACACACACCAGCTAACAGGTTACACACACCAGCTAACAGGTTACACACACCAGCTAACAGGTTACACACACCAGCTAACAGGTTACACACACCAGCTAACAGGTTACACACCAGCTAACAGGTTACACTCCCAGCTAACAGGTTACACTCCGAGCTAACAGGTTACACACACCAGCTAACAGGTTACACTCCCAGCTAACAGGTTACACACACCAGCTAACAGGTTACACTCCCACCTAACAGGTTACACACACCAGCTAACAGGTTACACACCAGCTAACAGGTTACACACACCAGCTAACAGGTTACACTCCCAGCTAACAGGTTACACACACCAGCTAACAGGTTACACTCCCAGCTAACAGGTTACACACCAGCTAACAGGTTACACACACCAGCTAACAGGTTACACACACCAGCTAACAGGTTACACTCCCAGCTAACAGGTTACACACACCAGCTAACAGGTTACACTCCCAGCTAACAGGTTACACACCAGCTAACAGGTTACACACCAGCTAACAGGTTACACTCCCAGCTAACAGGTTACACTCCCAGCTAACAGGTTACACTCCCAGCTAACAGGTTACACTCCCAGCTAACAGGTTACACTCCACCTAACAGGTTACACACACCAGCTAACAGGTTACACACACCAGCTAACAGGTTACACTCCCAGCTAACAGGTTACACTCCCAGCTAACAGGTTACACTCCACCTAACAGGTTACACACACCAGCTAACAGGTTACACACTCCAAGCTAACAGGTTACACACTCCAAGGTAACAGGTTTCACCGTGTGACGCTGTGTGAAGTGCATCTGAGACAATGCTCTAAAGAGTATTTCCCTCTTCTTTCCCTCTATCTTTTTTCTTTCTATCTATATCAATCCTCCTTTGCCTCCCTTCTATATCTTTTTATCGCTGTCACCCCTTCCAATTCCCTCTCATTCTCGTTCCCTCTTTCTCGCTCGCTCTTTGACTCTCTCTCCCTTTTCTTTTTCTCTCTCTGTCCTTCTCTCATGTTCCTGGTAGCTGGGGAGTGTCTGTTGCTTTCCTTCTCTCATGTTCCTGGTAGCTGGGGAGTGTCTGTTGCTGTCCTTCTCTCATGTTCCTGGTAGCTGGGGAGTGTCTGTTGCTTTCCTTCTCTCATGTTCCTGGTAGCTGGGGAGTGTCTGTTGCTGTCCTTCTCTCATGTTCCTGGTAGCTGGGGAGTGTCTGTTGCTGTCCTTCTCTCATGTTCCTGGTAGCTGGGGAGTGTCTGTTGCTGTCCTTCTCTCATGTTCCTGGTAGCTGGGGAGTGTCTGTTGGTGTCCTTCTCTCATGTTCCTGGTAGCTGGGGAGTGTCTGTTGGTGTCCTTCTCTCATGTTCCTGGTAGCTGGGGAGAGTCTGTTGCTTTCCTTCTCTCATGTTCCTGGTAGCTGGGGAGTGTCTGTTGTAGTGTTGTAGTGTTCAAGGTCAGTGTTTGAGTCGCTCTGTAGAACATTTTCCCTCAGAGCCCAGTAAACTACTGGCTCAACTTATCTATACAGCCTGCCAACCTTAGACCAGACGAGAGCACGAACACACACACACCACACACACCACACACACCACACACAGACAGACAGACAGACAGACAGACAGACAGACAGACAGACAGACAGACAGACAGACAGACAGACAGACAGACAGACAGACAGACAGACAGACAGACAGACAGACAGACAGACAGACAGACAGACAGACAGACAGACAGACAGACAGACAGACAGACAGACAGACAGACAGACAGACAGACAGACAGACAGACAGACAGACAGACAGACAGACAGACAGACAGACAGACAGACAGACAGACAGACAGACAGAGGTGGAGAGAGAGAAGGAGAGAGAGAATGGAGAGAGAGAGAATGGAGAGAGAGAGAATGGAGAGAGAGGTGGAGAGAGGTGGAGATAGAGAAGGAGAGAGAGAGAATGGAGAGAGAGGTGGAGAGAGAATGGAGAGAGAGGTGGAGAGAGGTGGAGATAGAGAAGGAGAGAGAGAGAATGGAGAGAGAGGTGGAGAGAGAATGGAGAGAGAGGTGGAGAGAGGTGGCGAGAGAGGTGGAGAGAGGTGGAGAGAGGTGGAGAGAGAATGGAGGGAGAGGATGAAAGGAAAAGGAGAAAAACTCTAACAAGCTTTCAACTGAGACCAGGGAAAGAGTGAAAAAAGAGAGCAAGATAGATTGAATGAGTCGAGTGACAGTAAGGAGAGAGGGAGAGAGAGAGAGAGAGAGACAGGGGAGGGAAAAGCGGCAGCCACAGTCAGAGCCATGTGAATCCATCCCTGCAGCCAACAAGCCATTGATAACCATTCTCTGTCTTTATGAATGTAGCTCACTGTGGTTAACTAACACATGTCTGTAAGCCGGGGTGAGACAAGGCTCATTCTCTGTCTGTTTATCTGGGCTTAGTACTGGTACACATCCCTCACCATACACACACACCATTCACCATACAAACACCACCCACCAAACACACACCATTCATCATACACCATACAATAGCCCAACACAAAGCCATACAGAACAGATGCTGTCTGTGAACGCAGTTAAGCTTTGATTAATGTTCGTGGTTCCCAACTCAGACTTTTCAACTAGAATTTAATCTATTGTAACATTTCATCTAGTAATGAATCTATTGTAACATTTCATCTAGTATTTCATATACTGTAATATTTCATCGAGTATTTCATCTACTGTAATATTTCATCTAGTATTTCATCAATTGTAATATTTCATCTAGTATTTCATCTACTGTAATATTTCACCTAGTATTTCATCTATGGTAATATTTCATCTAGTATTTCATCTATGGTAATATTTCACCTAGTATTTCATCTAGTATTTCATCTATGGTAATATTTCATCTAGTATTTCATCTATGGTAATATTTCACCTAGTATTTCATCTATTGTAATATTTCACCTAGTATTTCATCTACTGTAATATTTCACCTAGTATTTCATCTAGTATTTCATCTATGGTAATATTTCATCTAGTATTTCATCTATGGTAATATTTCACCTAGTATTTCATCTATTGTAATATTTCACCTAGTATTTCATCTACTGTAATATGTCACCTAGTATTTCATATATGGTAATATTTCACCTAGTATTTCATATATGGTAATATTTCACCTAGTATTTCATCTATGGTAATATTTCATCTAGTATTTCATCTACTGTAGTATTTCATCTAGTATTTCATCTACTGTAATATTTCATCTAGTATATCATCTACTGTAGTATTTCATCTAGTATATCATCTACTGTAGTATTTAATCTAGTATATCATCTACTGTAGTATTTCATCTAGTATTTCATCTACTGTAGTATTTCATCTAGTATATCATCTACTGTAGTATTTCATCTAGTATATCATCTACTGTAATATTTCATCTAGTATTTCATCTACAGTAATATTTTGTGTCGTGTTACTACTGTAAATGGAGGCATTTTTGATCTTTGCAGAGTCTCCCCCTGGTAACTACAGAGACAGGAATAGCCCTGCTCTGTTCACTGCCTCTGTGAGTGTGTGTGTGTGTGTGTGTGTGTGTGTGTGTGTGTGTGTGTGTGTGTGTGTGTGTGTGTGTGTGTGTGTGTGTGTGTGTGTGTGTGTGTGTGTGTGTGTGTGTGTGTGTGTGTGTGTGTGCACGTGTGCACGTGTGGCATGTGCGTGTGTGTAGGGGGACCTGAGTGTGTGACCAGAGGCTCTGTGTGATATTAATATGTGCATTATGAAATAACCATTGGTGTGCTGAAGGACACACACACACACACACACACACACACACACACACACACACACACACACACACACACACACACACACACACACACACACACCACACACACACACACACACACACACACACACACACACACACACACACACACACACACACACACACACACACACACACACACACACACACAAGAACATTCGTATTTTAGCGAGACAAAGTTGCCTCACTCAGGACTTCAGGCATTCTGCCGTCCGTACGTATCCAGTCAGAGCAACAGATATTCTGGAGGTGTGGGCAGACTGAGAGGAACTGTGTGAGCGTGTGTGAGCGTGTGCATTGGTGCACGTGTACAACGTGTATGTACAGTATGTATGTATGTTTCAGTGTGTGTATTTGCGTGTGTGTGCACGTGTCTGCCAATGTCTTGTCCTCTCTTCTGAAGGGGTCCCAGAAGCTGAGAACTGTTTTACACCACGGTTTTCATCAAGTTAAACAATAACATCCCAATGCTACCCAGGAAAATGTGAGCGCAGAGTCCCCGGTCTGGAAAACTACTATTCCACAATCAGGTGTCCGGGACAGTCTGATAGTGTTACTCGTCCAGAAGAATATCACAGGGATTCAAAAGGGTCGTAACTATATGGTCATGTTGAAAAGAAGTATACGTTTTACATTTACATGGTAGTAATTTAGCAGACGCTCTTATCCAGAACGACTTACAGTTTAGTTCATTCATCCTTAAATAGTTCAGCGAGACAACTGCATATCACAGTTATAGCCGTGTTCCAGCAACACATGGAACTCAAACCACAACTCTAGCCTCTTACTCGAACCCTGATGCTATAAAAACACCAAGCTCATGTACTTGATACTCATAGTTCTGATCATATCGCCACTTGTAATCCTTCCCCCAGCGTGGCCATTTAGTGACTACCTGACTGGGTAGACAAGCAAAATTGCCAACTAGATCGTGCATGACTGTCTCTGTCTCCAGGGAGTGTAGGCTTCCACTCTCTTTTTCAATTATCTCTAACCTCCTCTCTTCTCTTTCTCCTTCCCCTCTTTCACTCTCTCTTTTCTCTCTACTCTTTCTCCTCCTTCATCTCTCTGTTTTAACTATTTCTTCTAGCTCCCTTCTCTCTCTCTCTCTTTCACCTCTCTATATGTGTCCATGGCCCCTTGTGGTGGTTGAGCCTAGCCTATATAGAACACACTAACCCCACCCCTGAAATCCCTGGCCCCTGATTGGCTGCTGGCTCCCAGGAAACAGGAAGTTCAGGGCTTCCATTAAACAACCAGAGTCAGTTACCGTAGAGACAAAGCCCCCCACCACCCGCTCTTAGAGCAAGGAAAAGAGAACATCTGCATGTCATCACAGCTCTTTCTCTCTCTCTCTCCTAAATGTTTTCTCATTAGTAGTGGGAGTGCACTGGGGACTCTTTCTTTCTGCTTTATGAAGGGCATCTCAGGTTCTCTCTTTCTCCTCTCTCTGTTCTCTGCTCCCCTCTCTGTTCTCTGCTCCTCTCTGTTCAGTTCCTCTCTCTGTTCTCTGCTCCTCTCTGTTCTCTTTCTCCTCTCTCTGTTCAGTTCCTCTCTCTGTTCTGTTCCTCTCTCTGTTCTCTTTCTCCTCTCTGTTCTCTGCTC
>NC_092119.1:17348382-17410882 GCF_045679555.1 Salvelinus alpinus
TAGCAGACTGCTCCTCCACTCAGCAGACAGCTCCTCCACCCAGCAGACAGCTCCTCCACCTAGTAGACAGCTCTTCTACCCAGCAGACAGCTCATCCACCCAGCAGACAGCTCCTCCACCCAGCAGACAGCTCCTCCACTCAGCAGACAGCTCCTCCACTCAGCAGACAGCTCCTCCACCCAGCAGACAGCTCCTCCACCTAGTAGACAGCTCTTCTACCCAGCAGACAGCTCATCCACCCAGCAGACAGCTCCTCCACCCAGCAGACAGCTCCTCCACCCAGCAGACAGCTCCTCCACCCAGCAGACAGCTCCTCCACCCAGCAGACAGCTCCTCCCCCCAGCAGACAGCTCCTCCCCCTAGCAGACAGCTCCTCCACCCAGCAGACAGCTCCTCCACCCAGCAGACAGCTCCTCCACCCAGCAGACAGCTCCTCCACCCAGCAGACAGCTCCTCCACCCAGCAGACAGCTCCTCCACCTAGCAGACAGCTCCTCCACCCAGCAGACAGCTCCTCCACCCAGCAGACAGCTCCTCCATCTAGTAGACAGCTACTCTACCCAGCAGACAGCTCCTCCACCTAGTAGACAGCTCCTCTACCCAGCAGACAGCTCCTCCCCCTAGCAGACAGCTCCTCCACCCAGCAGACAGCTCCTCCACCCAGCAGACAGCTCCTCCACCCAGCAGACAGCTCATCCACCCAGCAGACAGCTCCTCCACCCAGCAGACAGCTCCTCCACCTAGCAGACAGCTCCTCCACCCAGCAGACAGCTCCTCCACCCAGCAGACAGCTCCTCCACCCAGCAGACAGCTCCTCCACCCAGCAGACAGCTCCTCCACCCAGCAGACAGCTCCTCCACCTAGCAGACAGCTCCTCCCCCTAGCAGACAGCTCCTCCACCCAGCAGACAGCTCCTCCACCTAGCAGACAGCTCCTCCACCCAGCAGACAGCTCCTCCACCCAGCAGACAGCTCCTCCACCCAGTAGACAGCTCCTCCACCTAGTAGACAGCTCCTCCACCCAGCAGACAGCTCCTCCATCTAGCAGACAGCTCCTCCACCCAGCAGACAGCTCCTCCACCCAGTAGACAGCCCCTCCACCCAGTAGACAGCTCCTCCACCTAGTAGACAGCTCCTCCACCCAGCAGACAGCTCCTCCATCTAGCAGACAGCTCCTCCACCCAGCAGACAGCTCCTCCACCCAGCAGACAGCTCCTCCACCTAGTAGACAGCTCCTCCACCCAGCAGACAGCTCCTCCACCTAGCAGACAGCTCCTCCACCTAGTAGACAGCTCCTCCACCCAGCAGACAGCTCCTCCCCCCAGCAGACAGCTCCTCCACCCAGCAGACAGCTCCTCCACCCAGCAGACAGCTCCTCCACCCAGCAGACAGCTCCTCCACCTAGCAGACAGCTCCTCCACCCAGCAGACAGCTCCTCCACCCAGCAGACAGCTCCTCCCCCCAGCAGACAGCTCCTCCACCCAGCAGACAGCTCCTCCACCCAGCAGACAGCTCCTCCACCCAGCAGACAGCTCCTCCCCCCAGCAGACAGCTCCTCCACCCAGCAGACAGCTCCTCCACCCAGTAGACAGCTCCTCTACCTAGTAGACAGCTCCTCCACCCAGCAGACAGCTCCTCCACCCAGCAGACAGCTCCTCCACCTAGTAGACAGCTCCTCCACCCAGCAGACAGCTCCTCCACCTAGCAGACAGCTCCTCCACCTAGTAGACAGCTCCTCCACCCAGCAGACAGCTCCTCCCCCCAGCAGACAGCTCCTCCCCCCAGCAGACAGCTCCTCCACCCAGCAGACAGCTCTTCTACCCAGCAGACAGCTCCTCCCCCCAGCAGACAGCTCCTCCACCCAGCAGACAGCTCCTCCCCCCAGCAGACAGCTCCTCCACCTAGCAGACAGCTCTTCTACCCAGCAGATAGCTCCTCCCCCCAGCAGACAGCTCCTCCACCCAGCAGACAGCTCCTCCACCCAGCAGACAGCTCCTCCACCCAGCAGACAGGAGGTAGTTTGGCATAGGAAGTGGCTTGATTCAGCGCTGCAGGAGGTAGTTTGGACAGAAGGTGCATTGATTCAGTGCTCCAGGAGGTAGTTTGGATGGAAGGTGCATTGATTCAGCGCTCCAGGAGGTAGTTTGGACAGAAGGTGCATTGATTCAGTGCTCCAGGAGGTAGTTTGGACAGAAGGTGCATTGATTCAGTGCTCCAGGAGGTAGTTTGGATGGAAGGTGCATTGATTCAGCGCTGCAGGAGGTAGTTTGGATAGAAGGTGCATTGATTCAGCGCTGCAGGAGGTAGTTTGGATGGGAGGTGCATTGATTCAGTGCTCCAGGAGGTAGTTTGGATGGAAGGTGCATTGATTCAGCGCTGCAGGAGGTAGTTTGGATGGGAGGTGCATTGATTCAGCGCTGCAGGAGGTAGTTTGGATAGAAGGTGCATTGATTCAGTGCTCCAGGAGGTAGTTTGGATAGAAGGTTCATTGATTCAGTGCTCCAGGAGGTAGTTTGGATGGAAGGTGCATTGATTCAGCGCTGCAGGAGGTAGTTTGGATGGAAGGTGCATTGATTCAGTGCTCCAGGAGGTATATTAGTACTGTCTATTAGTACTACCTATTAGTACTGTCTATTAGTACTACCTATTAGTACTGTCTATTAGTACTACCTATTAGTACTACCTATTAGTACTACCTATTGGTACTGCATATTAGTACTGCCTATTCGTACTACCTATTAGTACTACCTATTAGTACTACCTATTAGTACTACCTATTAGTACTACATATTAGTACTGCCTATTAGTACTGCCTATTAGTACTACCTATTAGTACTACCTATTAGTACTACCTATTAGTACTGTCTATTAGTACTACCTATTAGTACTGTCTATTAGTACTACCTATTAGTACTACCTATTAGAATGTCTATTAGTACTACCTATTAGTACTACCTATTAGAATGTCTATTAGTACTACCTATTAGTACTACCTATTAGAATGTCTATTAGTACTACCTATTAGTACTACCTATTAGAATGTCTATTAGTACTACCTATTAGTACTACCTATTAGAATGTCTATGATTGGAAAGAACGTTAGGGATGATTGACTGATGAGCTGTCGGACATTCTAAATAAAGGGACAAACTAAGGGTGTATAGGGAAATACTAAATCTGAACGTCTGGCCTTTTCTACCGTACTCATCACTGCATTCTAGAAAGTTGGTTGTCCCTCTTTGATGGCATGTAGGTTGATACATTGCTATGTTTTCATTTATAAAGTCCTTTTACAAAAAAATCCCACTGTACCTAACATCATCACTTAACCTCAGACAGAGGAGTTACCACCCCTGGTCTCAGGGATGGATAACTCTGGAAATTCCTTTGGTCTCTAATTAGGTAAATCAGATTTTAGTTTTCTTGCACCTTATTTGTGGAACAATCTTCAAAATGTTCTGAAATGTACTGTTCTGGTGCCTCTAGGTCCATTCAGAAAGCTGATTGAGGACCTTATTACTGATGAATGTCTTTGGTTTTGATGACTGTGTTTTTTCTTTCTGCTTGACTTTTGTATTTACAGTACATTGATGTGTGTATTTTCTGCAATTTATGTAATTCAGGGCTCATCTATAAAAGAGACATTGGACTGAGAGTGTATGATGGTGTGTATGGACATTACGGACAGTATATGAATAGAAAAGGTGTGTACAGCCGGAGTTACATAGGATGAGTCATGACTAGAATAAATGATATACATATGAAGTAAAAGTATGGAGACATTATTACAGTGTCAATGACTATGTAGATAGGCAGCAGTCTCTAAAGTGCAGGGCCGACTACTCGCAACTATTTAACAGTCTGATGACCTGGAGATAAAAGCTGTTTTTCAGTCTCTCGGTCCCAGTTTTAATGCACCTGCACTGTCTCCAACTGCTAGATGGCAGAAGGGTGAACAGGCTGTGGCTCGGGTGACTGAGGTCCTTGATGATCTTCTTGGCCTTCCTGTGACACCGGGTGCTGTAGATGTCCTGGAGGGCAGGAAGTGTGCCCTCGGGGATGCATTGGGCTGACTGCACCATCCTCTGGAGGGCCCTACAGTTGCAGACGGTGCAGTTGCCATACCAGGTGGTGATACAGCACGACAGGATGCTCTCAATGGTGCATCTGTAGAAGTTGCACCATTGTGAGGGTCTCAGGGGCCAAGCCACATTTCTTCAGCTTCCTGAGGTTGAAAAGGTGCTGTTGCGGCTTCTTCACCACACTGTTGAGAGGATGGACCATTTTCAGGTTGTCAGTGAGGTGCACTCAGAGGACCTTGAAGATGTTCACCCTCTCCACTGCAGCCCCGTTGATGTGGACGGGGGCCATACTCAGGTCTACCACTGTTGTGTCTTGACGAATGAGTTGGAGAGGGTGAAAATCATGGATGAACAGGGAGTACAGGAGGGGGCTGAGCACCAACCCTTGTGGGGCCCCCGTGTTAAGAATCAGCTTAGCAGAGATGTTGTTGCCTACCTTCAACACCTGGGGTCAGCCTGTCAGGGTGTCCAGAACCCAGTTGCACAGGGTGGGGTTCAGACCCAGAGCCCTGAACTTAGTGATGACCTTAGAGGGCACTAAGGTGTTGAAAGCTGAGCTGTATTCGATGAACAACATTCTTACATAGGCATTTCTCTTGTCTAGATGGGATAGGGCAGTGTGCAGTGCGATGGCAATTGCATCATAGTGGCTCTAGGGTGGACAGGTAAGGGGAAGGTAGTATGATCCTAAACTAGCCTCTTAAAGTACTTCATGATGACAGAAATGAGTGCTATGGGGCGATATTCATTTAGTACAGTCACGTTCGTTTTCTTGGGTAGAGGAACAATGATGGGCATCTTGAAGCAAGTGGGGACAACAGACTGGGATAGAGAGAGATTGAATATGTCCATTACGATCCAGCCAGCTGGTCTGCACATGCTCTAAGGACGCAGCTTGGGATGCCATCTGGGCCGGCAGCCTTGCAAGGGTTAACAACACTTAAATGTTGGCCATGGAGAATGAGAGCTCACAGTCCTCATGAGTGGCAGTGTTCCATGTTGGCGGTCCTATGTTTTCCTTGAAGCGGGCGAAGAAGGTGTTCAGCTTGTCTGGGAGCAAGGCGTCGGTGTCCGCAACGTGGCAGGTTTTCCCTTTATAATCCGTGACCGTCTGCAGTCCCTGCCACATACGTACGTCTCGTGTCTGAGTCAATGAATTGCGACTCCACTTTGTATCTGTACTGACGTATTTCCTGTTTGATTGCCTTACGGAGGGCATAGCTTGATTTTTTTGGTACTCATCCATGTTCCCAGTTACCTTGTTGTTTTTTAAATGAGGTGGTTTGCGCCGCTTCCGGGTTATGCGTGAATGCTGCCATCTATCCACTGCTTTTGGTTTGGATCAGTTCTAATCATCACAGTGCGAACAACCTCCTCTATGCACTTCCTGATGAACTCAATTCACTTATTTATAGTTATTTCATACGCCAATACTACATCCCAGTCCGTGTTATCAAAACAATCTTGAAGCAAAGATTCTGATTGTTCAGTCCAACGTTGATCAGTAATTACCATGGGTACTTCCTGTCTAAGTTTCCGCCTATAGGAAGGGAGGAACAAACTGGAGGCGTGATCTGATTTGATGAAGGGAGGGCGGAGGAGGGCCTTGAAGGCGTCCCGGAAGGGGGAGTAGCAATGGTCAAGAATTCTTGATGAGCGAGTGCGCAGGCAAACTTTGGTTTTCCTCAGATTTGCCTAATTAATAACGACCCAAGCTACGATAAATGCGGTCTCAGGATATGCGATTTCCAGTTTGCAAAAATTGTAGTGTAGTTCCTTGAGAGTCGTTGCAGTGTCGGCTTGAGGGGGAATATACGAGGCCGTGACGATAACCGAAGAGATTTCTCTCGGTAGGTAATGCGGTCTGTATTTGATAGTGAGATATTCCAGATCGGGAAAAAGTAAGGACTTGAGTTCCTGCACGCTACTACAATCGCATCATGAGTAGTTAATCATGAAACATACTCCTCTACCTTTCTTTTTCCCAGAGAGTACTTTCTTTCTGTCTACGCGATGAGGTGGTTTGGATGGTGGTTTTGAAGGGAGATGCATTGACTCAGTGCTCCAGGAGGTTGTTTGGAAGACTAGTGTTTTACCCTGCGGAGCGCTAACGTCCCAGTCAGGCAGTGTTATTTATTCAGAAAGGTGAATATCTTGCTGTTGGCATCCTCAAAGCAGCTCTGCCTTCTCTCCTTTTCAAAGGTAAATCATCCTGCAACGATACGGTACAGACGCTTTCACAGCAGACAGAATAGAACAGACACTCCAAAGCTCTGTGTCTCTGTGTCTTCAACATGCCTTTACAAAGTACTGTTAAACTCCTTTCCCCTTTCTTCTCCACTCCCTCCCTCCTCTCCTGCCCTTCCCTCTCTGCTACTTTCCTCTTTTCCTGTCTTCTCCTCTCCTAACCTCCTCCCCTCTCCTCCTCTCTTCTCCCCTCTAGTCTCCTCTCCTCTCGACTCTCTCCTCCCTTCTCTCCACAGCTCTACTCTCCTTCCTCTCCTCTCATATCCCTCCTCTCATCTCCTCTCCCTCTTTTCCTTTAATCTCCTCTCCTCTACTCTCCTCTCTCTTTCCTCCCCTCCCCTCCTCTCTCCCTCATTTCCTCTTCTCTGCTATCCTCTCCATCCTTTCCTTTTCTTTCCTTTCCTTTCCTCTCCTCTTCTCCCCCCTCCCTCCTCTCCTATCCCTCATTTCCTTTTCTCTCCTCTGCTATCCTCTCCCTCCTCTTCCCCCTTTCCTCTCCCCTACTCTTCCTCCTTTCCTCTCCTCTCCCTTCCTCTCCTCTCCTCTCCCAACCCTACTGTTTCATGTCTCAGTGTTTCATCTCTATTTCTCATCTCTCAGTGTGTTTCATCTCTCAGTGTGTTTCATCTCTCAGTGTGTTTCATATCCGAATGTGTTTCATCTCAGTGTGTTTCATGTCTCAGTGTTTCATGTCTCAGTGTGATTCATGTCTCAGTGTGATTCATCTCTCAGTGTGTTTCATGTCTCAGTGTTTCATGTCTCAGTGTGATTCATGTCTCAGTGTGATTCATCTCTCAGTGTGTTTCATCTCAGTGTTTCATCTCAGTGTGTTTCATGTCTCAGTGTTTCATGTCTCAGTGTTTCATCTCTCAGTGTTTCATCTCTCAGTGTGTTTCATCTGACAGTGTCTTTCATCTCAGTGTGTTTCATCTCTCAGTGTTTCATTTCTCAGTGTGTTTCATCTCTCAGTGTTTCATTTCTCAGTGTGTTTCATCTCTCAGTGTGTCACAGTGGAGTGTTCCCAGCTCCTCTGGTCCTGCTCTCAGCTCAATGAGTTCCAGCTTGAGAGGAGAGCTGGAGGTTAGGAGAAGGACTTCAAAGAGACCTAAGCCCAGCCTCGAGCACCCTTGCTGGGCTAATCAGATGTTTGTAGAGGGCCCTAGGAATGGTCCTAGTCATGAAAGAATCTGCCACAGCCCCTTACAGTGTAGTGTAGTGACCATAGACCTGTTCAAATACTTTGAAAATATATCCTTCCCTCTTTCCCTCCTCCCTTACTTCGCGTTGAGTGTTATCGTGACTGTTGTATACATTCTATACCAGGAGAAGAAAAATAACAAGCTGAACTGTACAAGGCCATAAACAAGCAAGAAAACCTACACCCAGAGGCTGCTTTTCTGGTTGCCGTCAATTGTAATTCCTCGTCACTAAGACACCTAATGCCCAACTTAAATCAACACGTCTCCCTCATCACTAAGGGTGATAAAGTCCTAGACCACTGTTATTCTACCCACAAGCAAGCATACAATGTCCTCCCTCGTCCCCCATTCGGCAAATCAGATCATGACTCCGTACTACTTCCTAATTACAAGCAGAAACTCAAACAGGAAGTATCTGTGACTTGCTTCGTTGAGAAATGATCAGAAGAATCAAAGATTACGCTACAGGACTGCTTTACTAGCACTGATTGGATTATGTTTAGAGACTCCGCCGATAACATTGACGAGCTAACCACTTCCGCTTCATTAGAAAATATGACATTATGCCCATGGTGAGGGTTCACTGCTTTCCCAATCAAAAGCCCTGGATTAACACTGAGGTTGGCGCTAAACTCAAGGACAGGGCTAGAGCACACAGAACTATTGTAGACAACCCTGAGGTTACAGCCAAGAACATGAATAAGTACAAGAAGTCCCGCTACGACCTCCGCAGAGTCATCAAATGAGCAAAAGCACAATATAGGAATAAGTTCATATATACATATTTTTTATTTCACCTTTATTTAAACAGGTAGGCTAGTTGAGAACAAGTTCTCATTTGCAACTGCGACCTGGCCAAGATAAAGCAAAGCAGTTCAACACATACAAAACACAGAGTTACACATGGAATAAACAAACATACAATCAATAATACAGTAGAAAAATCTATATACAGCATGTGCAAATGAGGTAGGATAAGAGAGGTAAGGCAATAAATAGTCCATGGTGGCGAAGTAATTACAATATAGCAATTACACACTGGAATGGTAGGGTGTGCAGAAGATGAATGTGCAAGTAGAAATACTGGGGTGCAAAGGAGCAAGATAAATACATAAATACAGTATGGGGATGAGGTAGATTGGATGGGCTATTTAAAGATGAGCTATGTACAGGTGCAGTGATCTGTGAGCTGCTCTGACAGCTGGTGAGAGCTGGTAAGAGTCTCCAGCTTCAGAGATTTTTGCAGTTTGTTCCAGTCATTGGCAGCAGAGAACTGGAAGGAGAGGCGGCCAAAGGAATAATTAGCTTTGGGGGTGACCAGTGAGATATATAGGGAACTTACAACACAGGCTACGATGCCCGCCGCATGTGGCAGGGGCTACAGTCCATTACAGATTACAAAAGGTAGACTCAACCGTGATCTGCCCAATGATGCCTCTCTGCCAGACTAATTCAATGTATTTTATGCACGCTTTGACATCAACAACATCGTGCCGGGTGTGAGGACCGTCACCGGCCCAGAGGATTGGGTGGTCTCGGACGCGAAAAAGGTATTTCATCAGGTCAACTCCTGCAAGGCCGGGTGCGTTCCAGGGTGCGTTCTCAAAGCATGAGCAGACCTGCTGGCAGGCATATTTACGGTAATGTTCAACCTGTCGTTGTCCCCAGTCTGTAATCCCCACATGTTTTAAGATGAACACCGTCATTCCTGTCCCCAAGGCTTCATGCCACAATGAATACCGCCTGGCAGCACTCATTTCTTTAATCATGAAGTGCTTTGAGAGGCTGGTTATGGAACACATTAACTCCTCCATCACAGACACCCTAGAGACCCACTCAAGTTTACATATCGCCCCAACAGATCCATAGATGACGCAATCTCAATTGTACTCCACACTGCCCTCACCTAGCTAGATAAGAGGAATACCTATGTGAGAATGATGTTCATTGACTACAGCTCAGCGTTCAACACCATTGTCCCCTTCAAGCTCATCACCAAGCTTAGGACTCTGGATCTGAACACCTCCCTCTGCAACAGGATCACGGACTTACTGATTGGCCGACCCCAGGTGGTGAGGGTAGGCAACAACACCTCTGCAATGTTGACCCTCAACACACTTAGTCCCCTCCTGTACTCCCTGTTCACCCACGACTGCTTGGCCGCGCACGGCTCCAACACCATCATCAAGTTTGCTGACAACACGATGGTGGTAGGCCTGATCACCGGCAACGATGAATAAGCTTACAGGCAGGAAGTCAGTGACCTGGGAGTGTGCCAGAACAACAACCTCTCCCTCAACCAAGGAGCTGATTGTGGACTACAGGAAATGGGGGGGGGGGGATGACGAGTATGCCCCCATCCACATCGACGCGGCCGAAGTGGAGCAGGTCCAGAGCTTCAAGTTCCTCGGTGTCCAAATCACTAAAGACTTAAAATGGTCCAAACACACGGGCATAGTCGTAATGAAGGCGCGACAGCTCCTCTTCCCCGCAGGAGGTTGAAAAAGTTTGGAATGGGCCCTCAAATCCTCAAAAGGTTCTACAGCTATACCACTGAGAGCATTGAGACATGCAGCATTGGCTGCATCAATGCCTCGTATGGCAACAGAACCGTCCTCGATCACATGGTGTTACAGAGGGTGGCACGGACAGCCCAGTACATCACTGGCGGCGAGCTCCCTGCCATCCAAGACATCTATATCAGGCGGTGTGGAAGGAAGGCCAGGTAAATCGTTAGTCTCCAACCACCGATGGCAGGCGGTACAGGCGCATCAAGTCTGGCACCAAAAGGCTCTTGAACAGCTTCTGTCCCCAAGCGATGAGACTAATAAATAGCTAACAAAATAGCTACACGAACTACCTAAGTTAACCTATCCTCATTGACCTTTGTGTTTTTATTTGTGTCTCCATGCACACTCACACACTCACATACATATTCACACACACACTCACACACACTCACTCCATTATCTGCTCACACATAATATGCACAAACATTTATACTGACTCTACACACCCACTCATATACAAGATGCTGCTACTCTGTTAATCTTATATCCTGATGCCTAGTCACCTTCCCCTATACATATCTACCTCAATCCAGTGTCCCTGCACACTGTAAATATGGTATTGGACCTGACCCTGTATATAGTATGGAATTGGACCTGACCCTGTATATAGTATGGTATTGGACCTGACCCTGTATATAGTATGGTATTGGACCTGACCCTGTATATAGTATGGTATTAACTGACCCTGTATATAGTATGGTATTAACTGACCCTGTATATAATATGGTGTTAACTGACCCTGTATATAGTATGGTATTGAACTGACCCTGTATATAGTATGGTTTTGGAACTGACCCTGTATATAGTATGGTATTAACTGACCCTGTATATAATATGGTATTAACTGACCCTGTATATAGTATGGTATTAACTGACCCTGTATATAATATGGTATTAACTGACCCTGTATATAGTATGGTATTGAACTGACCCTGTATATAGTATGGTATTGAACTGACCCTGTATGTAGTATGGTATTAACTGACCCTGTATATAGTATGGTATTGAACTGACCCTGTATATAGTATGGCATTGGACCTGACCCTGTATATAGTATGGTATTAACTGACCCTATATATAGTATGGTATTGAACTGACCCTGTATATAGTATGGTATTAACTGACCCTGTATATAGTATGGTATTGAACTGACCCTGTATATAGTATGGTATTAACTGACCCTGTATATAGTATGGTATTAACTGACCCTGTATATAGTATGGTATTAACTGACCCTGTATATAGTATGGTATTGAACTGACCCTGTATATAGCATGGTATTGAACTGACCCTGTATATAGTATGGTATTGGACCTGACCCTGTATATAGTATGGTATTGGACCTGACCCTGTATATAGTATGGTATTAACTGACCCTGTATATAGTATGGTATTGGACCTGACCCTGTATATTTTATGGTATTAACTGACCCTGTATATAGTATGGTATTGAACTGACCCTGTATATAGCATGGTATTGAACTGACCCTGTATATAGTATGGTATTGGACCTGACCCTGTATATAGTATGGTATTGGAACTCACCCTGTATATAGTATGGTATTAACTGACCCTGTATATAGTATGGTTTTGGAACTGACCCTGTATATAGTATGGTATTAACTGACCCTGTATATAATATGGTATTGGAACTGACCCTGTATATAGTATGGTATTAACTGACCCTGTATATAGTATGGTATTAACTGACCCTGTATATAGTATTCTTACTTACTTACTTATTCTGTTCTTCATATTTCTTCATATTTCTCATGTGTTTTGTCTAGTGTTACATTGTTACTGATTATTCCTTGGTTGGGTTTGGAGTTTGCAAGAAAGACATTTCACTGTACTTGTGCAACTTGAAACAATGATTTCTTCAAGTCAAATAGAAAGAAAGGGTACATTTCTGAACTATTAAAGACATTTGGATCTGAAGGAGGTAGGCCTGGCTTGGTTCTGACTACAATGTCATTGGAGGCTTAGAGTAGACTGAATCCTTGTTACTTGGTCTCGTTCAGAGTGCTGTATCAATGAGGGCTATCCTTCACGGTAGCTGAGTGGCTATTGTACATTCTGCCTTTCTTCCTGTCCTATAATGATGATTATACTGTTCACATTATCTGAGGGAGTCTGGAGAGACTGAGATGATGGGCGGAAGGGGCCGAAGAGGGTCTAGAGTGGCGATAAAGCTTCCTTGTCAATCCTCTCTACAACAGGGGGCTCCAACCCTGGTTCCCGGAGAGCTACTGGGTGTGAAGGCTTGGTGTGTTAGTGTTGGGTTGGAGTAAAAGTGTCCTACTCTATATTGAGGCACAGACAGACAGACAGACAGACAGACAGACAGACAGACAGACAGACAGACAGACAGACAGACAGACAGACAGACAGACAGACAGACAGACAGACAGACAGACAGAGAGACAGACAGACAGAGAGAGAGAGACAGAGAGAGAGACAGAGAGACAGAGAGAGAGAGAGAGAGAGAGAGAGAGAGAGAGAGAGAGAGAGAGAGAGAGAGAGAGAGAGAGAGAGAGAGAGAGAGAGAGAGAGAGAGAGAGAGAGAGAGAGAGATCATCTGTGTATGATAGATATACAATGATATATATATACAGTGCATGTTGAGGTCCATTCAGCAAGGTCCTCAACATGAGAAGGACCTCAACATGAGAAGCACCTCAACATGACAAGGACCTCAACATGACAAGGACCTCAACATGACAAGGACCTCAACATGACAAGGACCTCAACATGACAAGAACCCTCAACATGACAAGAACCCTCAACATGACAAGAACCCTCAACATGACAAGGACCTCAACATGACAGCGGGACATGCCCAGGCCGTGAGCAGAGCAACAGGCTCAACCCCCACTAATACACAACCCCAAGCCCCATCCTGCGACAGGCCCAACCCCCACTATTACACTCCCCCAAGCCCCATCCTGTGACCTAAGACGTATGTATCAGATGCCCAACATGCTCTGCTCACATCTACTGTGATGGTCCGGACCTGAACCACACAAAAACAACACTAGACACTACGGAACACAAAGCTTTTACTATCTCATCCTGGAATATACAAGGTCTGAGGTCATCTGCCTTTGGCCCAAAGAGCAGGAACCCAGACATCCTACAAGAAACATGGTACAGAGGAGACGGACCCACTGGTTGCCCTCTAGGGTACAGAGAGCTGGTAGTCCCATCCACCAAACTACCAAGGGTGAAACATGGAAGAGACGATTATAATTTGGTATAGAGCAGACCTAGTCCACTCTAGCTGATCTGGCTAGAAATGAAGAAGGAAATGATCTCAACAGAGAACAATGTCCGTATGTGTCCTTTGTCCCCCCAATGGAATCCCAATACTTTAAAAAAAAACAATGACAGCTTCTCCATCCTAGAGGGGGAGATCAAACATTTCCAGGCCCAGGGACAAGGGAAAAGGGCATAACTAGTCAGTTGTACAACTGAAATGTGTCTTTCGCATTTAACCCAACCCTCCGGATATGTACTAGTCTGTGGCGACTGAAATGTGTCTTCCGCATTTAACCCAACCCTCCGGATATGTACTAGTCTGTGGCGACTGAAATGTGTCCTCCGCATTTAACCCAACCCTCCGGATATGTACTAGTCTGTGGCGACTGAAATGTGTCCTCCGCATTTAACCCAACCCTCCGGATATGTACTAGTCTGTGGAGACTGAAATGTGTCCTCCGCATTTAACCCAACCCTCCGGATATGTACTAGTCTGTGGCGACTGAAATGTGTCCTCCGCATTTAACCCAACCCTCCGGACATGTACTAGTCTGGACAAGAACCAGACACAGGGGGACAAACACCTACCTGGAGGTGACAGTATTCCCTCCCATATATGGTCCCCTAGACACAACTATGACAAAACAAACAACAAAAACGGGTCACAAATCCTGCAGCTCTGTTGCATGCTGGGTCTGTAAATAGTTAATGGTGGGCCTGGACGCGACACCTATGGTAGGTACACCTATAGCTCATGTCTTGGCAGAAGATGACTTTATCACTGACTTCTACCCAGAGTCTCTCAAAGCGTTCACAGTCAGCCCACTGACACCCCTATCAGGTCACAGCAAAATCACAGTCTAATTGAACAGAGAAATACTCAATAATGAGGCATCAATGCCAAAGGAACTGAATAATAACAGGAAATGCAATAGATGGAAGGAAACTAAAGGAACATACAACTCGACATCCCAATTAGCAAAAAATACTTGAATTAGTTATAGAACCCATTGCCCTTTATGGTTGTGAGGTCTGGGGTCCGCTCACCAACCAATAATTCACAAAATGGGACAAACACCAAATTGAGACTCTGCACTGAGAATTCTGCAAAAAATCCTCAGTGTACAATGTAAAACACAAAATAATGCAGAGCAAAATTAGGACGATACCCGCTAATGATCAAAATCTATAAATTCCACCTAAATGGAAGTGATTCCCAATGGAAGTGATTCCCAAAGCCATCACCTACAGAGAGATGAACCAGGAGAAGAGTCCCCTAAGCAAGCTGGTTCTGGGACTTTGTTCACAAACAGACCCTATAGAACTACAGGACAGCCACACAAATCATGACCCAACCAAATCAAGAGAAAACAAAAAGATAATTACTTGACAAACAAGAATTAACAAAAAAAACAGAGCAAACTAGAATGCTATTTTGCCTTAAACAGAGAGTACACAGTGGCAAAATACCTTACCACTGTGACTGACCCCAAATTAAGGAAAGCTTTGACTATGTACAGACCCATTGAGCATAGCCTTGCTATTGAGAGAGACCACAGTAGCAGACCTGGCTCTCAAGAGAAGACAGGCTATGTGCACACTGCCCACAAGGTGGAAACTGAGGTTTACATCCAAACCTCCTGCCAAATGTATGACCATGTTAGAGACACATATTTCCCTCAGATTACACAGATCCGCTAAGAATTTGTAAACAAACCCAATCTTGATAAACTCCCATATCAATTAGGTGAAATACCACAGTGTTCCATCACAGCAGCAAGATTTGTGACCTGTTGCCGCAAGAAAAGGGTAACCAGTGAAGAACAAACACCATTGTAAATACAACCCATATTTATGTTTATTTTCCCTTTTGTACTTTAACTATTTGCACATTGTTACAACACTGTACATCGCCATAATATGACATTTGAAATTTCTCTATTCTTTGGAAACTTTTGTGAGTGTAAATCTTTGCTAAGTTATACAAATAAAATAAAAAAAATATCACATTTCCGTAACTATTCAGATCCTTTACTCAGTGCTTTGTTGAAGCACCTTTAGCAGCGATTACAGCCTTGAGTCTTCTTGGGTATGACACTTATTTTTTTATTTTTTTATTTAACCTTTATTTAACTAGGCAAATCAAGCTTGGCACAAATGTATTTGGGGAGTTTCTCCCATTCCTCTAGGTAGATCCTCTCAAACTCTGCCAGGTTGGATGGTGAGCGTTGATACACAGCTATTTTCACGTCTCTCCAGAGATTCATCGTGTTCAAGTCTGGGCTCTGGCAGGGAAACTCAAGGACATTCAGAGAATTGTCACTCCTGCGTTGTGTTGGCTGTGTGATTAGGGTCGTTGTCCTTTTAGAAGGTGAACCTTCGCCCCAGTCTGAGGTCCTGAGCGCTCTGGAGGATGTTTTCATGAAGGATCTCTCTGTACTTTGCTCCTTTCATTTTTGCCTCGATCCTGACTAGTCTCCCAGTACCTGCCGCTGAAAAACATCCCCACAGCATGATGCTACCACCACCATGCTTCACCATAGGGATAGTGCCAGTTTTCCTCCAGATGTGACGCTTGGCATTCAGGCCAAACAGTTCAATCTTGGTTTCATCAGACCAGAGAATCTTGTTTCTCATGGTCTGAGAGTCTTTAGGTGCCTTTTGGCAAACTCTATGCGGGCTGTCATGTGCCTTTTATTGAGGAGTGTCTTCCGTCTGGCCATAAAGGCCTGATTCTTGGAGTGCTGCAGAGTTGGTTGTCCTTCTGGAGGGTTATCCCATCTCCCCAGAGGAACTCTGGAGCTCTGTCAGAGTGACCATCGGGTTCTTGGTCACTTCCCTGACCAAGGCCCTTCTCCCCCGATTGCTCAGTTTGGGCAGGCGGCCAGCAGGTGGTTCCAAACATCTTCCATTTAAGAATGATGGAGGCCACTGTTTTCTTGAGGACGTTCAATGCTGCAGAATTTTTTTTGGTACCCTTCCCCAGATCTGTGCCTCGACACAATCCTGTCTCGGAGCTCTACGGACAATTAATTCAACCTCATGGCTTGGATTTTACTCTGACATGCACTGTCAACTGTGGGATCTTATATAGACAGGTGTGTGCCTTTCCATATTATGTCCAATCAATTGAATTTACCACAGTTGGACTCCAATCAAGTTGTAGAAACATCTCAAGGATGATCAATGGAAACAGGATGCATCTGAGCTCAATTTCGAGTCTCATAGAAAAGTGTCTGAATAATTATGTGAATAGGGTATTTCTGTTTTTGAATTTTTATACATTTGCAAACATTTCTAAGAAACAGTTTTTTTTCTTTGACATTATGTGGTATTGTGTGTAGATTGCTGAAATATTTTTTTCATTTAATCCATTTTAGATTAAAGCTGTAATGTAACAAAATGTGGAAAAAATCAAGGGGTCTGAATACAATGGGAGACGAGAGAGAAGGAGAGAGAAAGAGAGAGAGATAGAGAGAGAGAGAGAGAGAGAGAGAGAGAGAGAGAGAGAGAGAGAGGGGGAGAGGGAGAGGGAGAGGGAGAGAGGGAGAGTCATAGATAACCTGTGGGTGATAGATATACAATGAGAGAGGCAGAGAGAGAGAGGCAGAGAGAGAGAGAGAGAGGCAGAGAGAGAGAGAGAGAGGCAGAGCAAAAGAGAGAGCGAGAAAGAGAGTGAGATCACCTGTTTGTGTAGTGGGCAATACAAGGATATAGGTTACAGTCATTGTGAGAGGGGGGTGATGTGGAGAGATGTGTGTGTGTGGAGGTGGTGTGGGTTTCCAAGTAGGGGTAGAGGGTGAATAGCACGTGGGTTCAGGGAGAAAGCAGGATCTTCATTGAGTTAATGTAAGGTATGTACCAGCACTCATAGTACAGTGTAAACTGATACCAAATGATGCAACAGAATCTCAAAAGCACACATAAAGCATACATACATATATTGTGCACTTTGTCTGAGAGGATGAAAGTTAAACATGTACAGTAGGCTAATGTTAACTTGCTGGGTATTCATTAAAGTGGAAATTGTGCTGGAATAGTGGAGGCAGCTTTGGTTGATCTTTTTCTTAATCAATAACTTTAGTTGTTTAGTTGTCCGAAAATGTCAGAAAGATGAACCTGCTTGACCATGTACAGCATGTCATGTACTGTTACTGTTTGTTACATGCACTATCCTTTGTGAACTTCACTGGACAGATGTTGCTCTCTGGGTTTTGTGATGAAACAACGGTGTGGTTGAATATATTCTGCCACTGTGTCTTCTAATTGTCTCAACCTTTAGGCCTATATATCACAGTGGCAAGGCATGTAGAGCAAACAACACAATTATCACAACACATACCTTGTAATATGGCAATCTTTCCCCCCTGGCTTGGCTTCCAGTGATTTTACCAACGCATCGCTACTGATTAAATATATGTACAAATGCAAACTGCAGCTGTTTATTTATGCGCATATTTGTCGCAATAAATCATTGACAAATGACAATTTTTCCACCTAAGTTATTTATTTGGACCTACTAATGCAGTTAGTCACACACATATGCTACTGAACTAACCAGTGGTAACACTTTTAGGGGTTTAGTGTACTTGTAACAGCTGTACTATTTTGTAATTCGACTCCACAAACTCTCATTATTTTTCTTCTGCCCACCCTGCTCTAAACTCGTTGAGCTAGACGACAGCAAATTAACATTACAGATTGCTTCAGACCACATTAGCTGAGAAAATCTTTTTGATACCATTTATACTTTTTAAACCGTAGCAATATCTACCAGCTCTCACAGTCTCACGTCAGAATTAAACGTCTCATTTCGAAGTTGTTTCAAACGTCAAATTAGGGTTATACACCTCACACACATGGTTGTAGGCTTCAAAAAAGAGAAGACATCTGTACCATGTCATTGAAATGTATTCCATTTTGAGTCAGGCATCCCAATATTACACTTTATATACATAAAAAAGACTGAAATATAACAAAACTGTTTGACATAAACACGGTATTTTCAGTGTTTTAAAAAATAACAATGTTTATTAATTATGAAATTATCAAAAGTATGAATAGCATTCCACCCATGAGGCCACTATAAGGCGATTTGGTCATTTGACTGCAGGAAAGCTACGGTCTGAGCATAATGATCATGGGCTAACACATTACCTTGGCATCTGTCCTACCTTTCACCCCTCTCTTCCAAAAAGACTAAAGGTGTCCGCATACTTCCCAGACTAAACAGTTTGGACGAGTTCGTGCATATTTTACGACAACATTTTGGAGACGTTTTTGTTAGTTTTTGACTTCGGTAAGGTTTTTGGGGTCGGTTCGGGTACGTGACATTTTTTCTACGCCCCTTCGTCTGTGATTGTCAACAGTAGGGAATCTTCAATAAAGTCTTTGGTGTCATTCAACAAGAGATTACTTGTTTTCAGGCAATTTTTTTTATTGAGAAATACTGCCCCAAACCTCTTACTTAGATATACAATTGCGTGACTAAGATCTCTTCGTCAAAAACGTCAAAATTAATCACACGTTTCTTGAGTTATCTCAGATTAATTTTGACTATTTTGAAGAAGTGTATACTGGCTACGGTGTCTCAAAATGGACAAAGAGTACTATTGCCTCTTTTCTCTAGTTTTTCAATCGAAGGTCTTTTAAGGGAGTATGTGAGCACACTTCGAACTCAGCTAGGCGCCAGCTGACACCTTTAAAATAGTGTGTGTGTGTGTGTATGTGTGTGTGTGTGTGTGTGTGTGTGTGTGTGTGTACACTAATTGGCCAGAAGAGGGGAAAAAGAGAGCATCCAGACAAGCAAGATATCTGTTAAACATGGGGAGAATACAGGCCTATTAATATCAAACAAACAAAAACACAATGAGCATCTGTCATTTCGCAATGAGCACACTCCGAACTCAGCTAGGCACCAGCTAAAATAGTGTGTGTGTGTGTTTGTGTATGTGTGTTTGTGTGTGTGTGTGTGTGTGTGTGTGTGTGTGTGTGTGTGTGTGTGTGTGTGTGTGTTTGTGTGTGTTTGTGTGTATGTGTGTGTGTGTGTGTGTGTGTGTGTGTGTGTGTGTGTGTGTGTGTGTGTGTGTGTGTGTGTGTGTGTGTGTGTGTGTGTGTGTGTGTGTGTGTGTGTTTGTGTGTGTGTGTGTGTGTGTGTGTGTGTGTGTGTGTGTGTGTGTGTGTGTGTGTGTGTGTGTGTGTGTGTGTGTGTGTGTGTGTGTGTGTTTGTGTGTTTGTGTATGTGTGCATACTGGTAGTGATTGCTGACGGCATTTTTCAGCCAGTGGTCCTCTCCTTATTCAGAGCGGTTGGGTTAAATGCATTCAGTTGTACAGCTGACTAGGTATCTCCTTTTCCTTTTCCTTCCCTCTCTTCTCCCCCATCTTTATATCTATCCTCATCCCTTCCTGCTTCCTACTCTCCCTCTTCCCTTCCTTTTTGTCTGTCCTGTGTGTGTGTGAGCGAGAGAGAGAGAGAGACAAGAGACAGTTACCAAGTAACGTCTCCTTCTCCCCCTCAACTACCTAGCTAGCAGACTTGCTAAAAACAGCTTGTCCCCTCCGGGGTTAATCTCCGGTTGCAGCCGCAATCCTAATTGCAGTCTCAATTGTTGCATATCACATTATTCCTAAGAACCTGAGGTTTAAATGTATTACTGTTAATTTTAGTTTCACGAAACAGAGAGAGCAAGACAGAGAGCGCAGTGAGAGAGAGAACATCTCTACTGTAGCCATACAGAACATAATGTCCCACTCTCTCACTCAGTTAGCTAACGGTGGCTAGCTAGCTAAACAGCTTGTTAGCCACGTACTCGCTGTTAATCTACGATCGCTTCAACAATTCAGCATGAAATCTTGATAGCAGCATAGAAACATTTTCCCAAGAATGATCTGTTTAGTGTGTTTCATATGACTAAACAGTGTAGATGAAAGCTTGCTTACCTTCTCACTCAGGCGATTTTTGAGCTTTCTCCACTAAACTCCTTCCAGACGTTAGTCAACTGGTATACTTCGAAGTTGGTACTCAAATCGTTTATGATTGGACAAGATTACACCTCCCGAAATGGAAGAATGTGAAAGCAGTATTTTCAGGAGAGCGTGAAGAGTGGTTGTCAGAAGTGCCAAACCACTCTACCCCCACTGATTGGAGGGAGCTCCCTGATATCAGAGAGACATGCTCACAAACAGTTTATCAGACAACGTTGACATTTATACACGTTATTTAAACAGCAGAATTCTCGCTCAGCGTCCAGATTTTGTTACCTACCGATAGCATTAAGTGGGCAATGCAGGGTTAGAGGATATCCTTTGTTTTAGTGGGCTGATATAAGGTTAGGGGTTCTCTCTCTCTCTCTCTACACCCCTTTCTGTCCCTCTATGCCTCTCCTCACTCTCTCTCTCTCTCTACACCCCTGTCTCTCCCTCTATGCCTCTCCTCTATCTCTCTCTCTCTCTCTCTCTCTCTTTCTCAATTCAATTCAATTCAATTCAAGGGGCTTTATTGGCATGGGAAACATGTGTTAACATTGCCAAAGCAAGTGAGGTAGATAATATACAAAAGTGAAATAAACAATAAAAATTAACAGTAAACATTACACATACATAAGTTTCAAAACAATAAAGACATGACAAATGTCATATTATATATATACAGTGTTGTAACAATGTACAAATGGTTAAAGCACACAAGTTAAAATAAATAAACATAAATATGGGTTGTATTTACAATGGTGTTTGTTCTTCACTGGTTGCCCTTTTCTTGTGGCAACAGGTCACAAATCTTGCTGCTGTGATGGCACACTGTGGAATTTCACCCAGTAGATATGGGAGTTTATCAAAATTGGATTTGTTTTCGAATTCTTTGTGGATCTGTGTAATCTGAGGGAAATATGTCTCTCTAATATGGTCATACATTGGGCAGGAGGTTAGGAAGTGCAGCTCAGTTTCCACCTCATTTTGTGGGCAGTGAGCACATAGCCTGTCTTCTCTTGAGAGCCATGTCTGCCTACGGCGGCCTTTCTCAATAGCAAGGCTATGCTCACTGAGTCTGTACATAGTCAAAGCTTTCCTTAAGTTTGGGTCAGTCACAGTGGTCAGGTATTCTGCCACTGTATACTCTCTGTTTAGGGCCAAATAGCATTCTAGTTTGCTCTGTTTTTTTGTTAATTCTTTCCAATGTGTCAAGTAATTATCTTTTTGTTTTCTCATGATTTGGTTGGGTCTAATTGTGCTGTTGTCCTGGGGCTCTGTGGGGTGTGTTTGTGTTTGTGAACAGAGCCCTAGGACCAGCTTGCTTAGGGGACTCTTCTCCAGGTTCATCTCTCTGTAGGTGATGGCTTTGTTATGGAAGGTTTGGGAATCGCTTCCTTTTAGGTGGTTGTAGAATTTAACGGCTCTTTTCTGGATTTTGATAATTAGTGGGTATTGGCCTAATTCTGCTCTGCATGCATTATTTGGTGTTCTACGTTGTACACGGAGGATATTTTTGCAGAATTCTGCATGCAGAGTCTCAATTTGGTGTTTGTCCCATTTTGTGAAATCTTGGTTGGTGAGCGGACCCCAGACCTCACAACCATAAAGGGCAATGGGCTCTATGACTGATTCAAGTATTTTTAGCCAGATCCTAATTGGTATGTTGAAATTTATGTTCCTTTTGATGGCATAGAATGCCCTTCTTGCCTTGTCTCTCAGATCGTTCACAGCTCTGTGGAAGCTTTCTCTCCCTCTATGCCTCTCCTCTCCTCTCTCTCTCTTTCTCTCCCTCTATGTCTCTCCTCTCTCTCTCTCTCTCTCCCTCTATGCCTCTCCTCTCTCTCTCTGTCTCTCCCTCTATGCCTCTCCTCTCTCTCTCTTTCTCTCCCTCTATGCCTCTCTCTCTCCCTCTATGCCTCTCCTCTCTCTCTCTCTCTCTCTCTCTCTCTCTCTCTCTCTCTATGCCTCTCTCTCTCTCTATGCCTCTCTCTCTCTCTCTCTCCCCCTCTCCTCTCCTGTCTACCTCTGGACCTGTATAGTTCACATTTCCGTAGCACCGACTAGGCAAGGCTAAGCTGTCCTATAGATATCTAGCATGCTGACTGAGGCTAATGTGATTTGAGATGTAATCATGTTTGCAAGGGACCTGATTAGTGACTGGGTGTTTTTGCAGGCTAATGGAGACCCACACTGTGTCTGTCATTGTTTGACATAGATACATTGTCATCTGACAAGATTAACCACTGATGGGCGCTCTGTGATTTACTATGGTTGTAACTGGCTGCAGAGAGACCGAGAGAGAGAGAGAGAGAGAGAGAGAGAGAGAGAGAGAGAGAGAGAGAGAGAGAGAGGGAGAGAGAGAGAGAGAGAGAGAGAGAGAGAGGGAGAGAGAGAGAGAGAGAGAGAGAGAGAGAGAGAGAGAGAGAGAGAGAGAGAGAGAGAGAGAGAGAGAGAGAGAGAGAGCTGCCAATCTCATACAGGTGTATCATTTTTGTCACTCATAAGGAAGGAAGGAAGCCGCCATCCAGAATTTTTTGTAATACGCTTTATTCCAGATAAGAAAACCTTTCCAACATTGCTGCCGTGCAGTGTATGGTTTCTCTTCTATTGTGATGAGTGAAAAGGCTCTATTTAGTATCTCTATGTGTGATGGGAGGTCTGTAATGAGTGGTATCAGATCACCAAACCAACGTTACAGCTGGGCGGTAATCAGGCAGGTGCACACAAAGGGCTCTAGGGGTGTCTGAGCATCTGCCCTTTTGTCCTTTCAGATTGTCACGCAATTTTTGTATGGCTACATTTCTATTTTAGTTTAAGTCTGTTGTCTCTTCTGTTCTGTAAAGATTTATTGCTCATCAAACTAGCACATTTTCTCTTTTTTTTTTAATCTCGGGAAACAAATGTATCCTCGTTAGGTGAGCGAGCACTGCACCTGGCCTCCTTCTGCTGAACAAGCAGACTGAAGCTACTGACGTGCACAGATCTTTCAGGGAGCAGGTGCTCCAAATGAATCACAAAATTCTTGAAATTCATAACGTACTAACTGCCTCTGTAGCGAACATTGTTAAAACATTTTTTAGCATAGGCCTATTTATTTCTGCAACACACTCACTCATCACAAAAAGCTAGTTACAGTGCCTCATCAAGACATGATTGACATTGACTCTGTACCGGTACCCTCTGTATATGGCCCCGCTATTGTTATTTACTGCTGCTCTTCAGTTTATTTGTTATTCTTATCTCTTACTTTTTTTTTGTGTGTGTGTATTTTTTTGGTATTTTCTTAAAACTGCGTTGTTGGTTAAGGGCTTGTAAGTAAGCATTTCACTGTAAAGGTCTACACCTGTTGTATTCGGCGCATGTCACAAATAAAATTTGATTTGATTTTGATTGACATTGTGAAAAAGTGGGTAGGCTATCACGTAGAATAGAATGAATAGAATACAGAACACTTAGAATAGAATAGAATGAATAGAATACAGAACACTTAGAATAGAATGAATAGAATACAGAACACTTAGAATAGAATAGAATGAATAGAATACAGAACACTTGAAACATAACAGGACATTTTTCATGATGGAAATTGAAATGCTAAAATGTGATTGTAAAAAACGCAAATTTTTTGGAAAACCATTTAATCAGTCAATCAATCAAATGTATTTATAAAGCCCTTCTTACATCAGCTGATGTCACAAAGTGCTGTACAGAATTTAAGAGCTGGAGTTACTATACAATCTGATAGCAGTGGGTAAAGTGGCGCTTCACAGGCAGCTCGTACAGACAGTTATACAGGACAGTTATACAGGACAGTTATACAGGTCAGTTATACAGGTCAGTTATACAGGACAGTTACTGTATACATGAAGGTTATACATGTCAGTTATACAGGTCAGTTATACAGGTCAGTTATACAGGACAGTTACTGTATACAAGAAAACTTATACATGACAGTTATACAGGACAGTTATACAGGACAGTTATACAGGTCAGTTATACAGGACAGTTACTGTATACAAGAAAGTTATACATGACAGTTATACAGGACAGTTGGTGGCTGTTTCTCAGGAGCCTGGTGGTGCAGTTACCTCTTTTTGGAGGGAGCAGGTCATTCAGTGGATGGTCAAGAGTGTGCATGTCCTTCGCCAGGTGCACTGCAGAATGCTCTCGCCTGCTATTCAGTGACTAGAGCTGTGGTTGGACTGCTCCACCTCTGGAGAGGATCCTCAAGGTCCTCCTCTGCACCTTGTCTGATTGGGCCTGCTGCTTTTTACTGCCTCCAAGCCCATGGAAGTGTCCTCTTGGATGTTGGTTAATGGTTTGGCCCGGGACAGCCCTACATCGTCTGCATACCCAGGGTCCAACTTTTCGGGTGGATATTTGAAGGAGAAACAGATATGGTGAAACTACACCCCCTTGTGGCACACCAGAGGTGACCGCTGACCAAGGACAAAATGTGACTCACCACTCGGTCACCATTTAGTCTTATGTAGCAACATTTTAATATTTATTTTTTTACATCGGATAAAAGTAGAGACCCGGAGCTACAAAATGGTATATCATATACTGCATTTGAGGAAACAATGGAAAAGTAATTCTGCTTTGAAAGTTGATCGACTTGTAAACTCACTTTTGACAAAACCGTCTTTCATTGTTTTGGTACTACTATTCGAGAACCCTTCTTTGTCTACACCCGTCCAGCATTGTTCACACCCTCTTAAGCCTTGGCTCCACCCATCTCTTTAAGGGATGATCCAACCGTTCTGTACTAACTTGCCAGCTACTTTCAGACATCTAAGAGAGAGAACAGCTCACTGAACATTACTCGCCCTATTGCTCTATCTGTGGTTTGGCGTTCGGAGCGCACACTGGACACTCTGCCCAATAAGTAGGGTTGTTCCGAAAGCTCTGACCTCACAACTACAGTCAAGCACCTAAGCTAACTGGCTAACATTGGCTAGCTACTTCCAGACACATAATGAGAGAACACCGCACTCTGACCATTTTACTCGCCCTAGCAGAGCTGGTTAGGGTGTTTTCATGTTATCTAGAGGGTTGGTGACTGTACCTGTGCTGCTGGCAACAATTGAATTACACCTTGTTGCCGAAGTTTACTGACACCGGGACATATTCAACAGGTGTTGAGCATTCAAAAATGCATCAGTTATTCTGCGTTCTGGCACAATAAGTATTTTGTTAAGAAATGTAGCTAGATTGCTAGCTAGGTAAACAATGAATCCCAACGCATCACGTTAATGTTAGTTAGCGAGCCAGCCAGCTAACGTTAGCTAGCTAGCTAACGGTACACTTTAACTTGAAATGAAAATACGTTGTCAAAAATTGAGTGGAGTCTTTTGTTGAGACATGTTGCTAGCTAGCTAGTTAAACAATGGACGTCATGACGTTACTACCCTGCATGAATCTGCAGGTAGCTAACAAACCGGATTCTATGGCTATAACTAGTCAAGCAAATGTGTCTGAGATACGAAGAATAAGATCATACACATAACGTTAGCTAGCGACCCAGCCAGCTAACGTTAGCTAGCTAACAGTACACTAGAAATTAAACCACTTTCTGTCAAAATTAGAAACGTGTAATATCTGAAAATCTTACCAGTAGTATACATCATGGTTGGACTCGTCTCCTGTCTGATACCATGCATGGTTGGACGCGTCTCCTGTCTGATACCATGCATGGTTGGACTCGTCTCCTGTCTGATACCATGCATGGTTGGACGCGTCTCCTGTCTGATACCATGCATGGTTGGACGCGTCTCCTGTCTGATACCATGCATGGTTGGACGCGTCTCCTGTCTGATGCCATGCATGGTTGGACGCGTCTCCTGTCTGATACCATGCATGGTTGGACGCGTCTCCTGTCTGATGCCATGCATGGTTGGACGCGTCTCCTGTCTGATACCATGCATGGTTGGACGCGTCTCCTGTCTGATGCCATGCATGGTTGGACGCGTCTCCTGTCTGATACCATGCATGGTTGGACGCGTCTCCTGTCTGATACCATGCATGGTGGGACGCGTCTCCTGTCTGATACCATGCATGGTTGGACTCGTCTCCTGTCTGATACCATACATGGTTGGACTCGTCTCCTGTCTGATGCCATGCATGGTGGGACTCGTCTCCTGTCTGATACCATGCATGGTTGGACGCGTCTCCTGTCTGATGCCATGCATGGTTGGACGCGTCTCCTGTCTGATACCATGCGTGGTTGGACGCGTCTCCTGTCTGATGCCATGCATGGTAGGACGCGTCTCCTGTCTGATACCATGCGTGGTTGGACGCGTCTCCTGTCTGATGCCATGCATGGTTGCCTTAGTTTGACGATGTAATCCTGACTGGTGTTGTCTCCATCTCCTTAGCTATCATACTCGAATTCCACTGATTTCAAAACTCGGTCCTCCAGAAAGTGGAGAGCATAGACATAACGTTAGCTAACTAACGATGCGCTCGTGCCAAAAGCCTACCTCTCTCTTGTTTTACTTTGTAAAACAATGTTCGCTCAATAGGCCTATTTGGAAGTTGATCAAATATTTTGGTAGTTCACAGCAGACAGATTAGAGTCTTCTCTTTTTAACAGGAGCCATTTGCTTTCCAACCTTCCAGTGATTGTAATTAAAATATAGTGAAAGTGTCACGCCCTGATCTGTTTCACCTGTCTTTGTGCTTGTCTCCACCCCCCTCCAGGTGTCGCACATCTTCCCCACTATCCCCTGTATAGGTATACCTGTGTTCTCTGTTTGTCTGTTGCCAGTTTGTCTGGTTTGTCAAGCTTACCAGCGTTTGTCCTGTCAGCCTCTCTTTTTCTCATCCTCCTGGTTTTTGACCCTTGCCTGTCCTGACCCTGAACCCGCCCGCCTGACCACTCTGCCTAGCCTGCCGTCCTGTACCTTTGCCCCTATCTGGATTTCCGACCTCTGCCTGACCTGACCCTGAGCCTGCCTGCCTGTACCTTTGCCCCTATCTGGATTTCCGACCTCTGCCTGACCTGACCCTGAGCCCGCCTGCCGTCCTGTACCTTTGCCCCTGTTGCTCTAAAAGACGTTGTTACTTCGACACGGTCTGCGTCTGGGTCTTATCCTGATAGAAAGGCCTGTTTTGTCTTCATGCTGTTCCGCTCCTGTCTGGAGGCTATGCCTTGTTATTGGGCTACACACAATCCTAGGCTATTTTTTTAAATAGGATATTGATCCTCTGTGAGGCCTACTCATGGTGTATTTGTGAATGATTTCTGATCAGTCAGCAGTAATTCTAGAACTTTGGCAAATGTATTTCAATTTCTCAGGCTATGCCACACCCACGGAGGTTCGTTTCTATGAAGCAGCGCAAAGAATTTAGTTGAGTCCTCAGGCAAGGCTGCTGAAGCGCCTCCAACACCCTATGAAGAAATAGATTACGAAGTGCTGCTCCACGAAGGCTACCAGCCAACCAGACTGAATATTTATGATGATGTAAATCAAGTGCTATCAAGGGCCAATCAATCAATTAAGCTTATTCACATTATGATTATCATCCGCTATGATCAGCTGATAGCTCTCCTCTATGTCCCCCTTTCTATGAGCACTATGGGTACTGTCGTGTTTTTGCAGAAATAAAAGGGTTCATGAGCAGCAGAGAATTATGAACGTAAGCAATTTGGGTTAAATTGTGAGGACCTGCCTTTCCAATTGTCTGTGCACGACCCTGCAGTAATGTCACACACACACACACACACTAACTAATGATTGGGATTCTGACGTTTTTCAGAGTGTGTGTGTTATTAACCTCTGTGGTGATTGGCTGAGGGAGAGGGAGAAAGAGAAAGAGAAAGAGAGGGAGAGGGAGAGGGAGAGAGAGAGAGAGAGAGAGAGAGAGAGAGAGAGAGAGAGAGAGAGAGAGAGAGAGAGAGAGACAGAGCTTTGATAACTCAATACTGCTCCGATGCTGAAATTCTCTCGCCTGCTGACTCAAGCAACCCCTCCTTTCTCCCCAGCCTCCCTACCTCCCTCCCTCTCCTCACACCGCCCCTACCTCCCTGGACACCGATACAGAAATACAAACAACATGCCTGTTCTGCAAGTTTAGTTTGTCTACTCTGAATAATTGTTGATGTTGCTGCTGAGTAATTTCACGAGAGCGCTGCTCCAGAGTGCTATTGCTTTTAGATTAGGAATGTTCTTTCCCGTTATCTACACGGACGGATTATGATGTGAAATGTGTGTGTGAGTATGGATACTGTAATTACAGGTAGTTAGAAATTTGAGACATTCAACAGTTGTCCGTCCTCACCAGAATATGTAAGCTGAGCAGCTCTGGAAGATGGAGCGAGATTCCCAAAGGCTGGAGCTTATGTCACTCCAGTAGCGCTCCAGTAGCGTTCACTTCACGAGCTCAGGTCATGCCCGGCCCAGCATGCATCTGTAGTCTACTTGTGTGTTGCCAATAGCCCCTTTCTTTAGCTACTGTTATGGAGTTCACCAAATATTTTCATAAAGAAACTGATAAAAACACACAGGTGTTAAATCAAGGTTACTTACAAAGATGAGGACCAAGAGCAAGAGTGGGAGTGTGGTGATGTAGTGTCCACAACTAAAGAATCATTGTGGAATCTGAAAAGACATTCTGAAAGCATGATGGTGTACTACGTGCACATGCTAACAGAGAGGATCGATAACTAAGTGTGTCATTGTAACAAAGTGTTTATAAACCAAAAATCTGATCTCTTAAAAGTTTTCTACAGTTTCGTTCTATTATCTATATGTCACGATCGGCTTGATAAGAGAGAGAGGACCAAGGCGCAGCGCGTGAAAAATACATATTTTAATGAAGGAAAAAACAAATACTTACAAAATGAACAAAACAACCGATCGTGAAGCTAAGAAACATACGTTCTGACACTAAACACTTAGACATAGACAATCTCCCACAATCACCTAAAGCCTATGGCTGCCTTAAATATGGCTCCCAATCAGAGACAACAATAACCAGCTGTCTCTGATTGAGAACCAAACCAGGCAACCATAGACTTTCCTAGAACTCTCTCCTGAACACAACCCCATACACTATACAACACCCCCTAAACAATACACACACCCTAAACTAGACAAAACACACAAACTTCCCATGTCACACCCTGACCTAACTAAAATAATAAAGAAAACAAAGAATACTAAGGCCAGGGCGTGACACTATACAATATGCTATCATTGATTTTGGCATAATAGGCCTGCCCATATTACACATTTCAAGGAGCTTTCCTTTAGGCCTACCTGTAATTTAAAAAAATCAGTCACAGCTTATATATGCGCAATTTATAGACTATAATGATTTACTACAACAAAATGTTGTTTAAAGGCTGAGCGCTTAAAGTTCCTGCCAGCCTAGTGTGTCACAGTTTACTGTATATGCTGTTTAATTGGACATTAGCCTACTTTGATGATGAGTGCTTCTTACAGTCCCCTTTTCAAGTTGCTTATTTAAATAGTTTTCATTTAAATCATATGGTTTGGATTCAATACTTCAAAACCAAATGTTAGGTCCAAGTTGTCACACAAATAGATGGGTGTTGGTTAATTAAATGGTGATTTTAATAAACGGAGCAAATTTGGAGCATTTATTTCAGCAGAGCGGCTGGAAACGACTGCTCAACTCTGCTCACATACTCCGGTCCTCACGCCTCTTCCTCTCTCGTCTCCACTGCTTGTTTATCTGGCACTTGGTGACAACAGATGTGATGTGTTTGTGGCGTGTGTGTGTGTGTGAGTTTGTGTATATCTGGGCAGAGGCGTCTTGAGTAAAGTACACACACCTGTCCTCTTCACCTCTTCACCTCTCATCCATTCTTTCCTTAATCTCCTCATCTCCTCTCCTTCCCCAATCTGAGCAGATAATACACTGTAATTAAAGCCACAATGTCGAATTAACGCTGGGCTAACTCCTGAGCACTCACATCATTACACCATACGCATCATCACCCCGTGCACTCCTCACAATCAGCATCATCAACATGCGCCTCTGCCAACCCTTACACTAATCCCTATACAGATATTGTCCCCCTGTCCTCAAGTGCACAGTGGGTGGTGAGAGCTGTGTGTATGTGTGTTTTACTGCATTGAAAGATGGCATATATTATAGAAACACAGACACATCTCTCTCTCTCTCTCTCTCTCTCTCTCTCTCTCTCTCTCTCTCTCTCTCTCTCTCTCTCTCTCTCTCTCTCTCTCTCTCTCTCTCTCTCTCTCTCTCTCTCTCTCTCTCTCTCTCACTCTACAGCGGGTCCCTGTGGACCCTTCACTTCAAACACACCAAAGACAAAACAGCAGCTCACTCAGTATCTCCTTCAGGCTGTGCTCAAATGAAAGATAGAGCCCTGAACGAAGTGAGGGATCTCTCTCATCCACTCCTAGTCTAGGACTGTGTTCTCTCTCTGTTTGGTATTAAAGTACTTTGCTGTAACTTGTGTCTTGAGGTTATGAATGGACTGTATCAGTGTCTTGCAGGTTGACTGAATAGACTACAGTAGCTAATGAATTGACTGTGTCATGTAATATGTCCTGTTATAAATTGTTTTTGTACGCAGTGTCTTGGAGTTACGAGTAATGCCTTGCGGTTATACATTGACTGTGCACTCTTAGAAGTAACGGTGCCTGGAAGAACCTTTTCGGGTTCTAAAAATTGCCATACCAGTGGAACCTTTCCAATTCTAAAAGGTTCCTCGAGGAACCCCTGTGTAAAGGGTTTTCGAGGAACCCCTATGTAAAGGTTCCTCGAGGAACCCCTTTGAAAAGGTTCCTCGAGGAACCCCTGTGTAAAGGGTTTTCGAGGAACCCCTATGTAAAGGTTCCTCGAGGAACCCCTTTGAAAAGGGTCTTCGAGGATCCCCTGTGTAAAGGGTATTCGAGGAACCCCTGTGTAAAGGTTCCTCGAGGAACCCCTGTGTAAAGGGTCTTCAAAGGAACCCCTTTGAAAAGGGTCTTCGAGGAACCCCTGTGTAAAGTTTCAAACCTGAACCTTTTTGTGATGGAAGAGAGTTAAATTTTTTTAAACCTTTTTTAATCATATATTGTAGAGGTGGCAACCTATTAGAAGATTGGAGGCGTGGCTTATTTGAGCCGTGGCTTTTCAGGTATTTTTGGCCACATGTTAGAGTAAATGTCAATCTTCTCTATCATTTTGCAAATTATAATTGTTCTTGAATACTTATGCATAAAATATATTCTAAGATAATATTGATAATATCAACGCTGCTGATTACGTATAGTAATAAAGTGTTAACTATTCCAACTTTGGGATTTGCGTAGGCTCATGAGGAACTCATTCACCTCTGTTAGCCTCGTTGAAGCTACAAAACTGTCATTAACAAGTGATGAACATAATACAGCACAGATTAACAGGAATTTAATTCACTCTGAGGGGTGGCCAAAAATGATCTATCTGAAAGGCACGCCCCTACTAAGCCTCCAGTCCAGGTTCCTCCAGGAACCCTTTGCTACATTAAAACATTTGACGCGACCGTGTGCCAATCTAATTAACATAATAATAAAATCCTCAGCAAAATCTGTCTGTTTAAGCTAGAGAGATCTGTTTTTCTGTATGGGCTGTGTCTAAATCCTTTGAATCTGTCGGCCTTCTGCATCTGCGGTGGTTAAATATGTGTAAATATTCATTGAACTAAAATATAAATGCAACTTGTATTGTGTTGGTCCCATGTTTCATGAGCTGAAATAAAACAAATCCCAGGAATGTTCCATACACACAAAAAGCGTATTTCTGACCTCCCGGGTGGCGCAGTGGTCTAAGGCACTGCATCGCAGTGCTAGCTGTGCCACCAGAGACTCTGGGTTCGAGTCCAGGCTCTGACGCAGCCGGCCGTTACCGGGATGACGCACAATTGTGATGACGCACAATTGGCCTAGCGTCGTCTGGGTTAGGGAGGGTTTGGCCGGTAGGGATATCCTTGTTTCATTGTGCACTAGCGATTCCTGTGGTGGGCCGGGTGCAGTGCGCGCTGACCAGGTCGCTAGGTGTATGGCGTTTTCTTCGACACATAAGATAATATGTGCCAGCCAACCCGGCTGGCTTCCGGGTTGGATGCGCGCTGTGTTAAGAAGCAGTGTGGCTTGGTTGGGTTGGGATTCCTCATGCCCAGGAAGGGATTGTTCCAGCCTGACATTTTGGATGATTTCTAAATGTCAGTCTTGGATGATCTCTAAACGTTTTGAAAAAGATATATTTTTAGACGTGTTTGTGTGTGTGTCAGTCAGTGGGGGGAGGTCGTAGAGTTAGTTTTATGTCAGACACATCTATGTTTACCAGTTTTGTAATAACTGTCTGTTGCAAACGCCACACGTTGTTCTGGTGTTTGTTTTTGACTGTCAAAAGGAAAACTGAAAGGCTTAGTTGTTCTTGTCTATGCAGAACAGACACCGTTTGAATACATTAAAGGGAAATATCGAGCTGTTATGAGCTGGAGGCAATCTAATTTTATTGGTCACATACACATGGTTAGCAGATGTTATTGCGATTGTAGCAAAAAGCTTATGCTTCTAGATCCGACAGTACAGCAATATCTAACAGGTAATATCTAACAAATTCCACAACAAAACCTAATATCTAACAAATTCCACAACAAAACCTAATACACACAATCTAGTAAAGGAATGGGATTTCATTAAACATTAATATTATTCTTAAATGGAGATTTAGTAGGATTTCAGAGTTTAGTATTAGTAATTAGTATTTACTAATTCTAGTAATAAGGGATCCATACCTCCAACAAGTTCCAGAAGTTTACGCAGATTTATATATTTTTTGATTAATTATTAGTTAGGGGTAAAGCCTAAAGTAATACAGTGCCATAAAACATTGGTTGCCAATGTGGTCCTCAGTGTGTGCATGTATGTGTATGTGTATGTGTGTGTGTGTACAGTACAAGTATTCAGACCCCTTCCCTTTTTCCACATTTTGTTACGTTATTGCCTTGTTTTAAAATGGATTAAATGAAACATTTTCCTCATCAATCTACACACAATACCACATAATGACAAAGCAAAAACAGGTGTTTAGAATTTTTTGCAAATATAATAAAAATATAAAATATAAATACCGTATTTACATAACTATTCAGACCCTTTGAGACTCGAAATTGAGCTTGGGTTTTTATTTTTTTAACAAGGCAAGTCAGTTTTAAGAACAAATTCTTATTTACAATGACGGTCTACCCCGGACAAACCCGGACGACGCTGGGGCAATTGTGCGCCGCCCTATGAAACTTCCGATCACGGACGGTTGTGATACAGCCCGGGATCAAACCAGGGTCTGTTGTGACACTTCTAGCACTGCGATGCAGTGCCTTAGACCGCTGCGCCACTTGGGACCTCAGGTGCATCCTGTTTCCATTAATCATCCTTGAAATGTTTCTACAACTTGATTGGAGTCCACCTGTGGCAAATTCAATTGATTGGACATGATTTGGAAAGGCACACACCTGTCTATATAAAGGTCCCACAGTTGACAGTGCATGTCAGAGCAAAAACCAAGCCATGAGGTCGAAGGAAATGTCCGTAGAGCTCCGAGACACAATTGTGTCGAGGCACAGATCTGAGGAAGGGTACCAAAACATGTCTGCAGCATTGAAGGTCCCCCAAAACACAGTGGCCTCCATCATTCTTAAATTGATGAAGTTTGGAAACACCAAGGCTCATCCTATAGCTGGCCGCCCGGCCAAACTGAGCAATCGGGGGAGAAGGGCCTTGGTTTGGGAGGTGACCAAGAACCCAATAGTCACTCCGACTGAGCTCCAGAGTTCCTCTGTGGAGATGGGAGAACCTTCCAGAAGGACAACCAACTCTGCAGCACTCCACCAATCAGGTCTTTATGGTAGAGTGACCAGACGGAAGCCACTCATCAGTAAAAGGCCACTTGGAGTTTGCCAAAAGGCACCTAAAAGACTCTCAGACCATGAGAAACAAGATTATCTGGTCTAATGAATCCAATATTGAACTCTTTGGCCTGAATGCCAAGTGTCACGTCTGGAGGAAACCTGGCGCCATTCCTACGGTGAAGCATGGTGGTGGCAGCATCATACTCTGGGAATGGTTTTCAGCGGCAGGGACTGGGAGACCTGGGAAATATGCTTGATGAAAACCTTCTCCAGAGCACTCAGGACCTCAGCCTGGGGCGGAGGTTCACCTTCCAACAGGACAACAACCCTAAGCACACAGCCAAGAAAATGCAGGAGTGGCTTCGGGATAAGTCTCCTAATGTCCTTGAGTGGCCCAGCCTGAGCCTGGACTTGAACCCGATCTAACATCTCTGTAGAAACCTGAAAATAGCTGTGCAGTGACACTCCCCCTTCCTATCTGACAAAGCTTGAGAGGATCTGCAGAGAAGAATGGGAGAAACTCCTCAAATACAGGTGTGCCAAGTTTTTAGGGTCAAACCCAAGAAGACTTGAGGCTGTAATCGCTGCCAAAGGTGCTTCAACAAAGTACTGAGTAAAGGGTCTGAATACGTATGTAAATGTTATATTTCAATTATTTATTTTTATTACATTTGCAACAATTTCAAAAAACCTGTTTTGATTTGTTGTTATGGGGTATTATGTGTAGATTGATGAGGGAAACAACTATTTAATAGATAACAAGATATTTTATTTCTGAACACACCGTATGTGTGTGTTACAAATAAAAGTGTCTGTGTAGTTCTGAAGTACTATCAGTGGCCGAGTTGAGTATTTATTTACTACTGGTCTGTGTAGTTCTGAAGTACTATCAGTCGCCGAGTTGAGTATTTATTTACTACTGGTCAGTGTAGTTCTGAAGTACTATCAGTCGCCGAGTTGAGTATTTATTTACTACTGGTCTGTGTAGGTCTGAAGTACTCTCAGTCGCCGAGTTGAGTATTTATTTACTACTGGTCTATGTAGTTCTGAAGTACTCTCAGTCGCAGAGTTGAGTATTTATTTACTACTGGTCTGTGTAGTTCTGAAGTACTATCAGTCGCCGAGTTGAGTATTTATTTACTACTGGTCTATGTAGTTCTGAAGTACTCTCAGTAGCCGAGTTGAGTATTTATTTACTACTGGTCTGTGTAGTTCTGAAGTACTATCAGTGGCGGAGTTGAGTATTTATTTACTACTGGTCTGTGTAGTTCTGAAGTACTCTCAGTCGCCGAGTTGAGTATTTATTTACTACTGGTCTATGTAGTTCTGAAGTACTCTCAGTCGCCGAGTTGAGTATTTATTTACTACTAGTCTGTGTAGTTCTGAAGTACTCTCAGTAGCCGAGTTGAGTATTTATTTACTACTGGTCTGTGTAGTTCTGAAGTACTATCAGTCGCCGAGTTGAGTATTTGTTTACTACTGGTCTGTGTAGTTCTGAAGTACTATCAGTCGCCGAGTTGAGTATTTATTTACTACTGGTCTGTGTAGTTCTGAAGTACTATCAGTCGCCGAGTTGAGTATTTATTTACTACTGGTCTGTGTAGTTCTGAAGTACTATCAGTCGCCGAGTTGAGTATTTATTTACTACTGGTCTGTGTAGTTCTGAAGTACTATCAGTGGCCGAGTTGAGTATTTACTTACTACTGGTCTGTGTAGTTCTGAAGTACTCTCAGTGGCCGAGTTGAGTATTTATTTACTACTGGTCTATGTAGTTCTGAAGTACTCTCAGTGGCCGAGTTGAGTATTTACTTACTACTGGTCTGTGTAGTTCTAAAGTACTCTCAGTCGCCGGGTTGAGTATTTATTTGCTACTTGCATGAATAGCCCCCACGTCACACTTATTATGAGCCATGTGGTCGGTGGAGTGTGTGTGTGTCGAGGTGACATTTTGGCGGTTGTTTGGGGGTATGAGAGGGAAGGCTTTGTCTATTCAGAGGGGATTGGTCCTTTGTATTGACTAGGGGCCTAAGCCTGCTAGAGAGAGATCCGCCATATTCAGAAAGACACAATATACAGTGCATTTGGAAAGTATTCAGAACCTTTGACTTTTTCAACATTTTGTTATGTTACAGCCTTATTCTAAAATTGATTAAATAAATACAATGTCCTCAGCAATCTACAAACAATACCCCATAGTGACAAAGCGAAAACATGTTTTTAGAAATTGTTACTAACTTATTAAAAATAAAAAACAGAAATACCTTATTTACATAAGTATTCAGACCCGTTGCTATGAGACTCGAAATTGAGCTCAGGTGCTTCCTGTTTCCATAGATCATCCTTGAGATGTTTCTAGAACTTCATTGGAGTCCACCTGTGGTACATTCAGTTGATTGGGCATGATCTGGAAAGGCACACACCTGTCTATATAAGGTCCCACTGTTGACAGCGCATGTCAGAGCAAAAACCAAGCCATGAGGTCGAAGGAATAGAGCTCCGAGACAGGATTGTGTCCAGGCACAGATCTGCAGCTTTGAAGGTCCCCAAGAACATAGTGGCCTCCATCATTATTAAATGGAAGAGTTTGGAACCAGTTTGGAACCGTTTTCCCTAGAGCTAACCGCCCGGCCAAACTGAGCAATTTGGGGAGAAGGACCTTGCTCAGGGAGGTGAACAATAACCAAATGGTCACTCTGACAGAGCTCCAGATTTCCTCTGTTGATTTCCTCTGTTGAGATGGGACAACCTTCCACAATGATCTCTGCAGCACGCCACCAATCAGGCCTTTATGGTAGAGTGGCTAGACGGAAGAACTCCTCAGTAAAAGGCACATGATTATCTGGTCTGATGAAACCAAGATTGAACAATTTGGCCCGAACGCCAAGCATCACGTCTGGAGGAAACCTGGCACTATCCTTATGGTGAAGCATGGTGGTGGCAGCATCATGCTGTGGGGATGTTTGTCAGCGGCAGGGACTGGGAGACTAGTCAGGATCGAGGCAAAGATGAACGGAGCAAAGTACAGAGAGATCCTTGATGAAAACCTGCTCCAGAGCAATCAGGACCTCAGACTAGGGCGAAGGTTCGCCTTCCAACAGAACAACGAACCTAAGCACACAGCCAAGACAATAAAGGAGTGGCTTCAGGACAAGTCTCTGAATGTCCTTGCGTGGCCCAGCCAGAGCCCGGACTTGAACCCGATCGAACATCTCTGGAGAGACCAAAAAATAGCTGTGCAGCGACACTCCCCATCCAACCTAACAGATCATGAGAGGATCTGCAGAGAAGAATGTGAGAAACTCCCCAAATACAGGTGTGCCAAGCTTGTAGCGTAATACCCAAGAAGACTTGAGGCTGAAATCGCTGCCGAAGGTGCTTCAACAAAGTACTGAGTAAAGGGTCTGAATACTTATGTAATTGTGATGTCATTTTTGTATTTTTTTATTTTTATAAATTAGCAAACATTTCTAAAAACCTGTTTTGCTTTGTCATTATGGGTAATGCGTGTAGATTGATGAGGGAAAAAAACATTTAAATACATTTTCGAATTAGGCTCTATTCTAACAAAATGTGGAAAAAGTCAAGGGGTTTGAATACTTTCCGAAGGCACTGTAGCAGTCGAAAGTTTGAACACATCTACTTATTCAAGGGTTTTTCTTTATTTTTAATATTTTCTACATTGTAGAATTATAGTGAAGACATCAAAACTATGAAATAACACATATGGAACCATGTAGTAAACAAAAAAGTGTTATATTTTATATTTGAGAGAGAGAGAGAGAGAGAGAGAGAGAGAGAGAGAGAGAGAGAGAGAGAGAGAGAGAGAGAGAGAGAGAGAGAGAGAGAGAGAGAGAGAGAGAGAGAGAGAGAGAGAGAGAGAGAGAGAGAGAGGTAATGTACTATAGTTTGCTCTCCTTTTAATGCTCTTTTTTATGAGCTGAAAATTAATGACACTTATTTATTAATTGTACTGTTGGAGGTGTGTGTGTTTGTTTGACTGAATAAGATGAGTTGATGAGGAATGTTCTAATGACGTCCTGCCTTGTTTATTTTTTTATTTGACGTAACCTTTATTTGACTAGGAAAGTCAGTTAAGAACAAATTCTTATTTACAATGACGGCCTACCAAAAGGCAAAAGACCTCCTGCGTGGATGGGGGCTGGGAATCATTTTTTTTTTTAATTACATGAAAATATAGGACAAAACACACATTGTGACAAGAGAGACACCACAAAACTACACAAAGAGAGACCTAAGACAAACAACATAGCATGGCAGCAACACATGGCAACAAAGCATGGTAGAAACACAATATGACAACAACATGGTAGCAACACAACATGACAACAACATGGTAGCAACACAACATGACAACAACATGGTAGCAACACAACATGGCAACACAGCATGGGGGCAACACCACATGACAACAGCATGGTAGCAACACAACATGGCAACAACATGGTAGCAACACAACATGACAACAACATGGTAGCAACACAACATGGCAACACAGCATGGGGGCAACACCACATGACAACAACATGGTAGCAACACAACATGGCAACAACATGGTAGCAACACAAGATGACAACAACATGGTGGCAACACCACATGACAACAACATGGGGGCAACACCACATGACAACAACATGGTAGCAACACAACATGGCAACAACATGGTAGCTACACAAGATGACAACAACATGGTAGCAACACAAGATGACAACAACATGGTGGCAACACAAGATGACAACAACATGGTAGCAACACAAGATGACAACAACATGGTAGCAACACAAGATGGCTACAACATGGTGGCAACACAAGATGACAACAACATGGTAGCAACACAAGATGACAACAACATGGTGGCAACACAAGATGGCTACAACATGGTGGCAACACAAGATGACAACAACATGGTGGCAACACAAGATGACAACAACATGGTAGCAACACAAGATGGCTACAACATGGTAGCAACACAAGATGACAACAACATGGTGGCAACACAAGATGACAACAACATGGTGGCAACACAAGATGACAACAACATGGTAGCAACACAAGATGACAACAACATGGTAGCAACACAAGATGACAACAACATGGTGGCAACACAAGATGACAACAACATGGTAGCAACACAAGATGACAACAACATGGTAGCAACACAAGATGACAACAACATGGTAGCAACACAAGATGACAACAACATGGTGGCAACACAAGATGACAACAACATGGTGGCAACACAAGATGACAACAACATGGTGGCAACACAAGATGACAACAACATGGTAGCAACACAAGATGACAACAACATGGTGGCAACACAAGATGACAACAACATGGTGGCAACACAAGATGACAACAACATGGTGGCAACACAAGATGACAACAACATGGTGGCAACACAAGATGACAACCTTCCGTTCAGGAGGTTTAAAGACACACAGGTCAGTTAGGCCTGTTCGGAACAGATACAGTAAGCCTTTATACTGGCATGGTAGGATGAATGGGGGAAATGCCACTATTTATTAGCCTACTGTTAAAAACTCTGACTTAATTTAAGTCCGTTTTAGACTGATTGAAAGTGCTAGGGTTAGGGTAATTACTGATGTATAGTTATATGAGGTGTTTTCTGTGGCAAAAAAAAAAACTACTGAAAGATTCCATCTCCGTTTGCAAAAAACTAGTTCATTAAAATGATCTATGGCATGACAGCGGTCACTCCAGTTACACGGTCTCCGCATCCACTTCAAACCAAAACAAATGTTGATGTCTTTGGACAGCTGCTATTTGGGCCCTGAAACACACCAGAGTTTATTATGTTTAACTCTTTACTTTTGGGCTCAACACCACCACCACGCTATGTGTGTGTGTGTGTGTGTGTGTGTGTGTGTCAGCCACCAGCTTTGGGCCGAGGTCATGTGCACTTCTCATTTGCTGACGAGAGAGTCCGTTTTACCCTCCTCTCTCACATTCGCTCTCTCTCTCTCACACAAGAGCTCAAATAACCGGAGTCCTGGCAATGCGCAGATGTGGACTATGATTTATGACCGCACTTGGTTCGCTTTCCCCGGGCTTTCTCTCTATAAACCTCGGTGTTTAATTAGGGCTGAGGAATAAAATGGAATATTTTAATGGAATTAACGCAGGAGCGGTTACTCCAAACACGTCTTCTATTTGTACCTCCTGATTCAAAGGCTAGATCGTCAGGTAAGGAGAGAAAACAGAGTTCGGGAATCCTCGTCGGAAATTTCTGACATTCGTTCGTATCTGACATTCGAGTAGATGAGTTAACCTTTTACTGATCAATGGGCTATATATCCATATCGCTTTGCTTGTGCTTGAAGCCTTGCCATGTGACATACCAATCACAGTCGTAGGCTACATTTGACAAAATACCAAAAATCGAATATACTTTTATTCAAAAACGAATATGATTTTAGATGTACTATTTACAGTCTATTAATATATGGTAGGCTATGCTATAAAGTGGTAATATGTATAGGTTAGGTTGCAGACATTAGCCGAGGCTAAAGGCTACATAGCTTATCGTTTTCCCAAAGTTTTTGTTCATCTTCTGTTATTTTGTGACGTTATAGGCTACTGTTCGGAACCGTGCATCTGTTATTCATGCACGGGGGCGCAGTAGGCTATAGGCTCGGCTACCACGGTCGGCATTTTACTTTTAACTTAGGATATCTGTAGTCAAAAGTTTACATTCATAGTTGAATCCATGCAGTAGCATAGTCCTGGTAATATATCCTTGCTTACACGAAGATAAGAATTGAATGGACTGGCAAAATATTTTATTCTGTGAGCTTGTCATGTTTGGCTACTGTTTGTCTTTCCCACAGTTTCCTACATACTGTATCTACAATCAGCCGCCTATTATACTGTAATACTGAACTAGCACGATGGAACGATGAAGCAGAGTCCTGCATTTAGATGGATAAAATACATACCTGTAATTGCTGTGAACTAAACTATCACGTCAATGATCAGGGGCTTCCGAGTGGCGCAGCGGTCTAAGGCTAGAGGTGTCACTTCTTTTAATTGAACTAGGCAAATCAGTTAATAAGAACAAATTCTTATTTACAATGACAGCCTACCCCGGCCCAATTGTGCTCTGCCCTATGGGACATCGAATCACGGCCGGATGTGATGCAGCCTGGATTCAAACCAGACACCCAGTGACACCTCTTGCACGGAGATGCAGTGTCTTAGACCACTGCGGGACTCAGGAGCTCACTACAGCCCCTGGTTTGATTCCAGGCTGTATCACAACAAGCCGTGATTGGGAGTCTCATAGGGCGGTGCACAATTGGCCCAGTGTCATCCAGGTTAGGGTTAGGGTTAGGGTTAGGGTTAGGGTGAGGGTTTGGCCGGGGTAGGCTGTCATTGTAAATAACAAGTTGTTCTTAACTGACTAAAGGTTAAATAAAGGTTCAATATAGACAGGAGTTGATGGACTCACCTCTGCTCATGGTCCTATTGGCAGTTTAGTAGAAAGGTGTTTTATAATTCAATTTTTATTGGAGAGTCTTTGGGAACGGGTTCCAGCAGGTATGTGATAGACTGACAGGTTGCCCCTTTCCTGCAGTCAAATGACCTCGTGGCCTCATGGGTGGAATGTTATTCATATTTTTCATAATTTCATAATGAATCCACTTTTTTTTAGGCTGAAATTCCAGTGTTTCTATGCCAAATGGTTTTGTTATATTTCAATCTTCTTTGATGTACAGTGGGGAGAACAAGTATTTGATACACTGACAATTTTGCAGGTTTTCCTACTTACAAAGCATGTAGAGGTCTGTAATTTTTATCATAGGTACACTTCAACTGTGAGAGAAGGAATCTAAAACAAAAATCCAGAAAATCACATTGTATGATTTTTAAGTAATTAATTTGCATTTTATTGCATGACATAAGTATTTGATACATCAGAAAAGCAGAACTGAATATTTGGTACAGAAACCTTAGTTTGCAATTACAGAGATCATACGTTTCCTGTAGTTCTTGACCAGGTTTGCACACACTGCAGCAGGGATTTTGGCCCACTCCTCCATACAGACCTTCTCCAGATCCTTCAGGTTTCGGGGCTGTCGCTGGGCAATACGGACTTTCGGCTCCCTCCAAAGATTTTCTATTGGGTTCAGGTCTGGAGACTGGCTAGGCCACTCCAGGACCTTGAGATGCTTCTTACGGAGCCACTCCTTAGTTGCCCTGGCTGTGTGTTTCGGGTCGTTGTCATGCTGGAAGACCCAGCCACGACCCATCTTCAATGCTCTTACTGAGGGAAGGAGGTTGTTGGTCAAGATCTCGCGATACATGGCCCCATCCATCCTCCCCTCAATACGGTGCAGTCGTCCTGTCCCCTTTGCAGAAAAGCATCCCCAAAGAATGATGTTTCCACCTCCATGCTTCACGGTTGGGATGGTATTCTTGGGGTTGTACTCATCCTTCTATTCCTCCAAACACGGCGAGTGGAGTTTAGAGCAAAAAGCTCTATTTTTGTCTCATCAGACCACATGACCTTCTCCCATTCCTCCTCTGGATCATCCAGATGGTCATTGGCAAACTTCAGACGGGCCTGGACATGCGCTGGCTTGAGCAGGGGGACCTTGCGTGCGCTGCAGGATTTTAATCCATGACGGCGTAGTGTGTTACTAATGGTTTTCTTTGAGACTGTGGTCCCAGCTCTCTTCAGGTCATTGACCAGGTCCTGCCGTGTAGTTCTGGGCTGATCCCTCACATTCCTCATGATCATTGATGCCCCACGAGGTGAGATCTTGCATGGAGCCCCAGACCGAGGGTGATTGACCGTCATCTTGAACTTCTTCCATTTTCTAATAATTGTGCCAACAGTTGTTGCCTTCTCACCAAGCTGCTTGGCTATTGTCCTGTAGCCCATCCCAGCCTTGTACAGGTCTACAATTTATCCCTGATGTCCTTACACAGCTCTCTGGTCTTGGCCATTGTGGAGAGGTTGGAGTCTGTTTGATTGAGTGTGTGGACAGGTGTCTTTTATACAGATAACGAGTTCAAACAGGTGCAGTTAATACAGGTAATGAGTGGAGAACAGGAGGGCTTCTTAAAGAAAAACTAACAGGTCTGTGAGAGCCGGAATTCTTACTGGTTGGTAGGTGATCAAATACTTATGTCATGCAATAAAATGCAAATTAATTACTTAAAAATCATACAATGTGATTTTCTGGATTTTTGTTTTAGATTCCGTCTCTCACAGTTGAAGTGTACCTATGATAAAAATGACAGACCTCTACATGCTTTGTAAGTAGGAAAACCTGCAAAATCGGCAGTGTATCAAATACTTGTTCTCCCCACTGTAGATAAAGTGTAATATTGGGATTCAAACTCAAAATGGGAATATATTTCAACTCTACATCTGACATGATACAGGTGTCTTATTTTTGTTAAAGCCCATAACCATGTGTGTGAGGCTTATACTTTTGTTTCAAAGTAGATTTGTTTAAGACTACCAAGAAACATTCTGTGTCCCTGATTTAGCCCACTGCAGTAAAAGGGCAGGTAACAACACAAAGGTCTAGCAGCCCAAAGGTATTCAGTTCAAGTCTCATCATGGACAATTTTAGCTAATTAGTAACTTTTCAACTGCTTACTACTTTTTAGCTACATTGCAATGACTTAGCATGTTAGCTAACCCTAACCCTTTTTGCTAATCTTCCCCCTAACCTTAATAACCCTTTAACCTAACTCCTAAACTTAACCCTAACCCCTAGCCTAGCTAACAATAGTCAGCTAGCTAAAGTTAGCCACCAATTTACTTTTTGTAAATTCGTACCATATTGTACTTTTCGCAAATTTGTAACATATTGTACGTTTTGAAAATTCATAAACATATAATTATATTTATTGAGCTATTTTGGGATTGTTCCACTCAACTTGCAATAGGCTACGGCTCCAATCTGTGACAATGCTAGTTGAAGAATGCCATGTAAATTGTAGTGTAGCCTAGTGTATGCCTAGCCTATCTGTTTATCACATTGGACATTGTCCTCCAGAAAAGAATCAACATTTCCTCTTAGCCTAATAACTAGTTCAACACAGCAAGTGCATGTTGTGGTGGGGTGCAACATTCTTTAAAAATAAAGTCAAATGATGTCCTCCCGAGTGGCGCAGCGGTCTAAGGCACTGCATTGCTGTGCTTGAGGCATCACTACAACCTCGGGTTTCGATCCCAGGCTGTGTCACAGCCGGCTGTGACCGGGAGACCCATGAGGGTGCGCGCAGTTGTCCGGGTTAGGGGAGGGTTTGGCCGGCCAGGATTTCCTTGTCCCATCACACTCTAGTGACTCCTTGTGGCAGGCCAGGCACCTGCGAGCTGATCTCATTGCCAGCTGGATGGTGTTTCCTCCAACACATTGGTGTGGCAGGCTTCTGGGTTAAGCAAACAGTGTGTCAAGAAGCAGTGCAAATTGGCCGGGTCATGTTTCGGGGGATGCATGGCTCTCAACCTTCGTTGAGTCCATACAGGAGTTGCAGCTATGGGACAAGACTGTTACTTCCAATTGGGGCGAAGAAAGTGTCAAAGTAAAATAAATGTCAAGTGGAAACGGTCTGGGTTTCAACCATAGCCCAGCCGGATCACGCTTGAGTACATCTCTCATATACTTTTGGGAACCTGCTTGTGCCCATTTTTAATTAAAGGGAGCACGGGGTCCAATCTGGATGTTGCGTGTTTACCATGGCGTGTAACTGTAAAACCGGTCTGGGTTTCATCCGCCTCCGCTGGAGCATTAATAGTTTTATAACGGGGGAGTGAGTGTGTTTTTCAGAGACTGCTTTGGTAAAACAAATCCCCTGATAATGGCGGATTAAACCATATAAACATGATTGTTACCTCAATTAGATACGCAGGGGTGAGAAAGAGAGAGAGAGAGAGAGAGAGAGAGAGAGAGAGAGAGAGAGAGAGACAGAGAGAGAGAGAGAGAGAGAGAGAGAGAGACAGAGAGACAGAGAGAGAGAGACAGAGAGAGAGAGACAGAGAGAGAGAGACAGAGAGAGAGAGACAGAGAGAGAGAGAGAGAGAGAGAGAGAGAGAGAGAGAGAGAGAGAGAGAGAGAGAGAGAGAGAGACAGAGAGAGAGAGAGAGAGAGAGACATTGAGGAAGGGAGAGAAGGAGGGAAAGAGAGAGATTGAGGGAGGGAGAAAGAGAGAGAGAGGAGAAGGATAGATAAGAAATAAGTAGACAACGGCCTGGTTATGTGAAGGTTAGGGCTACAACGATCTGGTTATGTGAAGGTTAGGGCTACAACGGCCTGGTTATGTGAAGGTTAGGGCTACAACAGCCTGGTTATGTGAAGGTTAGGGCTACAACGACCTGGTTATCTGATGGTTAGGGCTACAACGGCCTGGTTATGTGAAGGTTAGGGCTACAACGGCCTGGTTATGTGAAGGTTACGGCTACAACGGCATGGTTATGTGAAGGTTAGGGCTACAACGGCCTGGTTATTTGAAGGTTATGGCTACAACGGCCTGGTTATGTGAAGGTTAGGGCTACAACGGCCTGGTTATGTGAAGGTTAGGGCTACAACAGCCTGGTTATCTGATGGTTAGGGCTACAACGGCCTGGTTATGTGAAGGTTAGGGCGACAACAGCCTGGTTATGTGAAGGTTAGGGCGACAGCAGCCTGGTTATGTGATGGTTAGGGCGACAACAGCCTGGTTATCTGATGGTTAGGGCTACAACGGCCTGGTTATGTGAAGGTTAGGGCTACAACGGCCTGGTTATGTGAAGGTTAGGGCTACAACAGCCTGGTTATGTGACGGTTAGGGCTACAACAGTCTGGTTATGTGAAGGTTTGGGCTACAACGGCCTGGTTATTTTAAGGTTAGGGCTACAACGGCCTGGTTATCTGATGGTTAGGGCTACAACGGCCTGGTTATGTGAAGGTTAGGGTGACAACAGCCTGGTTATGTGAAGGTTAGGGCGACAGTAGCCTGGTTATCTGATGGTTAGGGCGACAACAGCCTGGTTATCTGATGGTTAGGGCTACAACGGCCTGGTTATGTGAAGGTTAGGGCTACAACGGCCTGGTTATGTGAAGGTTAGGGCGACAGCAGCCTGGTTATGTGACGGTTAGGGCTACAACAGTCTGGTTATGTGAAGGTTTGGGCTACAACGGCCTGGTTATTTGAAGGTTAGGGTGACAACGGCCTGGTTATGTGAAGGTTAGGGCGACAACAGCCTGGTTATGTGAAGGTTAGGGCGACAACAGCCTGGTTATGTGAAGGTTAGGGCTACAACGGCCTGGTTATGTGAAGGTTAGGGCTACAACAGCCTGGTTATGTGAAGGTTAGGGCTACAACAGCCTGGTTATGTGAAGGTTAGGGGTACAACGGCCGGGTTATGTGAAGGTAAGGGCGACAACGGCCTGGTTATTTCATCGAGTCAGATGGCTTATTCATCACAAAACCATTTGATATTGCCAATTATTTTAATGATTATTTCATTGGTAAAGTGGGCAAACTTAGGCAGGAAATGTCAACAACAAACAGTAAGCCATCATATTCATGCATTAAAAAACAAATATTAAAAGAAAAGTATTGTAAGTTAGAAGTTAGTGTGGGAGAGGTGGAAAAGTTATTGTTATCGATCAATAATGACAAACCTCCTGGCATTGACAACTTAGATGGAAAGCTACTGAGGATGGTAGCTGACTCTATAGCCGCTCATATCTATCATATATTTAATCTGAGTTTAGAGTAAAGTGTTTGTCCTCAGGCATGGAGGGAATCCAAAGTCTTTCCGTGACCCAAGAATGGTAAAGCGGCCGTTACTGGTTCTAACAACCGACCTATCAGCTTGCTGCCAGCGCTTAGCACTGTTGAAAAAAAGTGTTTCACCAAATACAATGCTACTGTATTTCTCTATAAACAAATTAATAACATACTTTATTTATTTAGTATTGTATTAGGATCATCAACTACTCTTCCTAGGCTCCAAACAGAAAACAAAACAATTGAAATACATAACACTACATAAAACAATACATAATACAATGCATAATACAATACAAAATATATAAAAATGTCTGTGTCTCTTCACAGTCCCCGTCATACCATAAGGTGTTCTTTTGCCATTTTTTAAAATCTGATTGTATTGCTAGTTTGAGTTACCTGGGGTGGCAGAGAGTTCCGTTTAGTCATGGCTCTATTTAATTCTGTAGAGTGTAAGATGTTGCAGGGGGGGGGGGGGGGTGTTAAGCTGACACATGGAATTGTTTTAAGATGCTCTTACTATGGATCATTTAGCTTTTTTATTTAGAATAGATTTGTGCCTTTACTACTAAAGCCCATAGAAATGCATTGAATAACATATACACAATGGCAAAAAGGACATTCAAAAAATGTAAGAAACAAGGTTTTGAAGTGTCTGTCCTAAATCTAGGAGATATACTATATATTTCCTGAGGTTTTTTTTACATCTTATTTTTTTTACAAATATTTAACCCCTTTTTTTGGGTAGGCACAAAACTAACTTCATACTTCCATTCCTTTTTTAAAACCCGTACCACTTACCTTCAGTCAAGTCCCGTGAAACTTGTGTGGGTCATAGAGTAAAATGGAACAACATGGTATTCGTGGGAATCTCCCCTTTTCACAGTGGTGTCCCATTAGTTTGGTAGGTCAAACCGACGTTTACGTGAGAAGACTTTCGGGATGTCTCATGGTCTGACAAACACCGCTCTACCTCTGCCATCTTTCAATGCAGATGTGAAAATGCGACACTGGTGAATGGATCCAATGCAAAACAATATCTCTCGTTCAGACTGACTGATTTTGATGGGGATGTTTTTGTTATGTAACTTAGATTGACGCACCGGTGCACCAATCGAACTCTAGGGTGTTAATACTGTGCATTTGAAAAATAAAGGAGAGCAGCACACTCTAGGAGCTCAGATGCAATAATTTAATAACCATCGTTTCGACAGACAAGCTGTCTTTATCAGGGGGGTATGATGACAAACACTGCGGGTCACTAGTTTATATAGTGTCAAAGGACACACAAAGATGTCTGTAATCATGGCCGGGTGTGGCCTGATATCATTGGTTAATCTTCAGATATAAAAATAACATACCAAAAACATGGATAGCATACGATCATAGATACAATTTGGCTACATAGACCTATAAACATTTACAATAACAAAATCACAATAATCACAAGAATGGCTTCAGATCAAAGTCTACCTTGAGACCGAAGGGAGCAAGGGTCTTTAAATTAAAGATCCAGGCAGCCTCTCCTTTCAACAATAAATTGTCGAGGTCACCCCCTCTCCTAGGGAGGTTGACATGTTCGATGCCGATATAACGTAGGGATGAAACCGAGTGGTTTGCTTCCAAAAAGTGGGCCGTAACTGGGTAAGTCAAGTTTTTGCACCTAATGGTGTTACGATGCTACGATGTTACGAAGATTCGTACTTTTAATTCACGTTTTGTTTTACCCACATAAATTTTACCACATGGACAAGTTATAAGATAAATAACTGCCTTAGTGGAGCACTTGATAACACCTTTGATTGGGATCTGTTTCCCTGTTTGAGGGTGTTTGAAGGATCTACATTTATAAGTGCCATTGCATTGAGCACAGCCATTACACTTGTAGTTTCCATGCAGTAGGGGAGCAAATAGACGTTGTGCAGGGATATCCTGGGGTGGTAAATCAGAGTTATTAAATTATTGCATCTGAGCTCCTAGAGTGTGCGGCTCTCCTTTAATTTTTCAAGTGTTCTACTCCGCTAGCCAGCACCTCCCCTAAATAGGTGTGCGTTTCTTTCGCCTCTAGATTAATACTGAGTGTCCGAACTGTGTGCCAACTGCTTGAACAGACAGTTCAGTACCTTTAAACAATCATTACCTCGCACAAAGACCAATAGTGGTGCGGTAAATCTCTCCTCAACTTTGAGCCAGGAGAGATTGATATGCACGCAACTGACATTCACCCTCTGTGTACGTCTAACTGCAATACTGCTCCTCTGTTCTGGACCTACTGCAATTTTACTTTGTCTTTCTTTGCCTCACATGACCACACAACTGGGCAGTAGTCCAGGTGTGACAAAACTAGGGCCTGTAGGACCTGCCTGGTTGATTTAGATCTCAAGAAAGCAGAGCATCACCTAATCATGGAGAGACCTCTTCCAATTTTAGCAACCATTGATTCTATACAGTATGTTTTGACCATGACAGCTTGCTATCTAGCGTAACACCCAGCAATTTAGTCTCATCTTGCTCAGTCGCCACATTATTCAGTAACAGATCTAGATGAGGTTTAGGGTTGAGTGAGTGATTTGTTCCAAAAACAATGCTTTTATTTTTTGTATTTATTTTTTAGCACCAGCCTTGTTTGTTACCCATTCTAAAACAGACTGGAGTTTTATGTTAAGGGTGTCAGTTATTTATTTTACTGTTGTAGCTGATGTATATCGTTGAGTCGTCAGCATACATAGACATGCAGGCTTTATTCAAGGTCAGTGGAAGGTCATAAGTGAAAATAGAAAACAATAATGTCCCAAGCCGGCTGCCCTGTGGTACACCACACTCAACAGGATTTGCATTAGAGAGGCTTCCATTAAAGAAAACCCTTCAGTGTTCTGTTGGATAGGTAACTCTCAATCCACGATAAGGCAGAGAATGTAAATCCATAACACCCCAAAAACTTCTGCAATAGGTTATGATCAGTGATATCAAAAGCTGCACTGAAATGTAATAAAACAGCTCCCACAATCTTCTTATTATCAATTTCTTTCAGCCAATCATTAGTAATTTGTGTCAGTGCCGAGCATGTTGGGTGCCCTTCCGTATAAGCATGCTGAAAGTGTTGTTGTTGATTTGTTTTCTGTAAAATGACATTGTATTTGGTCAAACACGATTTTTCCCAAAGTTTGCCATGCACCGGTAACGGGTTGATTGGTCGGCGGTTTGAACCATTAAAGGGTGCAGCGGAATGACCAGAGTTCACTTTTTTTGCGTGTGTGTCCATGTATGCTGATGATTTAACCCTATATGTGTCAGACACCACAGCTATTGAAGAGAGAGTTGCAGTCAGTTTTATAATCGGTGGCCAATAATAAACTAGTCCCGAACACCCTGAATAGCACTGTATGAAGTATTTGAGTGGGAGTGTGTGTGTATGTGTGTGCGGGGTGAAAAGTAGCAGACTGTTGCCCTCTAGGAGTTCTTCACCAGCTCTCTCTCTCTCTCTCTCTCTCTCTCTCTCTCTCTCTCTCTCTCTCTCTCTCTCTCTCTCTCTCTCTCTCTCTCTCTCTCTCTCTCTCTCTCTCTCTCTCTCTCTCTCTCTCTCTCTCTCTCTCTCTCTCTCTCTCTCTCTCTCTGTCACCATTGACTAACTGTCTAACACTAACCCCCCTCTCTATCTGACTTCCAGGAGTCTAGGTGGTGGTGTCCATGGGTCCCGTGATGCCCCCCAGTAAGAAGCCCGAGGCGTCTGGCATCAGCGTGGCCAGCGCCAGCCTCTCCCACCTCTACCAGGCCAGCTCGCTGCAGGAGGCAGAGGAACTCAACCTGGCCTTCCCCGCCCCCTTGGCCCTCCCCTTGGCACCCCTCACCGGCGGGGCCGCCAAGCCTGAGAAAAGCACCTCCACCCCAGGTATGGAGGACGAGGAGTTGACCAACCTCAACTGGCTCCATGAGAGCAAGAACCTGCTCAACAGCTTCGGAGACCCTGTCCTGCGCAGCGTCAGCCCCGTGGGTGGCGAAGGGGGTGTGGCCGGTAACCGCGGCGATGGGGACCACGACAACATGCCGCCATCGCCGATAGCGGGCGGGGACCTGCCGTACGACGCCGATCGTAACCCCACCTGTAAACCGCCCTACTCCTTCAGCTGCCTGATCTTCATGGCCGTTGAGGACGCTCCGTCCAAGAGGCTGCCGGTGAAGGAGATATACAACTGGATCCTAGAACACTTCCCCTACTTTGCCAATGCTCCCACGGGCTGGAAGAACTCTGTCAGGCACAACCTGTCCCTCAATAAGTGCTTCAAGAAGGTTGACAAGGACAGGAGCCAGGTAAGAAGGAGGAGGAGAAGTAGGAGGAGCGCATTCACAGACGGACATACTGAACACATTCACATGATTTACACACACACACAGACAAACACTCGCGTAGTAAAGTACAGAAAGGGCTCTATTTTCAGTTGGCGTTAAGGCGGCGCTAGTGTCAAACGCCCTAATGCCAGGGTCAGCAATATACCTGTGTTATATCAGCTCGCTTGCGCGCAGATGGGAAGGGTGGAAATGTTTGAGGTGTGTCCTTTAAACCATGGTTCAAAAGTGCTGATTTCAGGCAACGCTGATAAGGATATTTAAGACCAACCCAAAGCTGGTTTTAGCAGTAACGCAGTAGGTTATGTCATGAAATTTGACAGCAGAAACACAGCCTATCCAGCTGTGATGCACACTGCCAATATGCGCATGAAACAAGAATAGCATGGTGTGTTTTTGGTGCATGTATACTTCGTATTTAGAAACATAAAAAACTCATTTGGATGATGATTATTTGGTGATTATCTATCTGGGCAGGGCACCTTCAGGGTGATTATCAACTGGGCACGGCACCAGGAGAAGAAGAGCAAGCCCTACTGTCGGAAAGAGGGGCAACGGTGGATTTTTTTTATTTTTTAAATGACACGCCTTCCTAAAATGGGTTATAACTCCAGTTCTGTTTGTGATATTAAGATTCGAACAACAACAGTGTGTTTTATAGACGTATTTAGGAAACGTCAAGGACGGAGGGGGGCATGACTTTAAAAATTGTAAAATGGTGGAGTAATACAAAAACTACACTCATTAACAGTCCAAATGACTGCCTTAGTGGTTCAAGTGTTAACCCTTTACAAAACCCTAACCCTTAACTTTTACATTTCGTAATCCCATGACTCTGGATCCAAAGGTTGTGTGTTCAATCCCAGTTGTGGAACCTTGTTTTTTTTAAACCTACCTATTTAACCAATGAATGCCTAAGTGTAATATTTTAACCCTATCCCAAACCTTAACCCTTAACTTAAACATTTGGAATGAATGCCTAAGTGTAATATTTTAACCCTATCCCAAACCTTAACCCTTAACTTAACCATTTGGAATGAATGCCTAAGTGTAATATTTTAACCCTATCCCAAACCTTAACCCTTAACTTAACCATTTGGAATGAATGCCTAAGTGTAATATTTTAACCCTATCCCAAACCTTAACCCTTAACTTCGAAATGTAGTGTTTGGAGACACAGAACGATGCTGAGTAGGAGTAAACCCAGGATGTCAAAAACACTTCCAAATGTGACGTTTGGAGCAACTTCGAAATGTGACGTTTGGAGAAAGATCTTGTTGGTGAAATGCCTAGTTTTAATTGTCTTTGATGTTTTGTTTGAGTTGTAAATTCCTGCACTGCAGCCTATCCATTAATGAATAATTTCTGATAACTGTTTGATAAATTAATTGCTTATCACTTGTAGAAAGTAAAGTCCCATCTGTATGTGTTTGTGTGTATGATTGACTGTAAGCAGCAAATGGCTCTGTAGCAGATCAGACCGGAGATATGCCTCACACAGCCACGGCCAGCCAGATAGTGGGCTTGGGGATTCCCTGGATGTTATCACAGAGAACTTTGCGGTGACACTTGGCGCCTCCTTTTCCGATTCCCTTCGCCTCTTCTTTTCTTTTTAAAAACCAACATGACTGAGTTATCACCAAGCATGTTTGAAATGATAATCTACAGTTTTAAGATTAACAGTCTGTGGTGTTTTAAAACGGCTAATTACGATTTCCCTCATTTTGTAAAATCCCAATTAATGGCAGATGATAGACAGTCATCATTTGGCAGCTGGCATTATCTGTTTTTATGAAGACAGACCTCTGACAGACCACATTGAGTACCACAGTATGAGCTTGAAATGGTTCCAAAGAAAAATCTGGCTCATTGAAAACAAAGAAAACATTCTGTATGATGCAATCCTGCTCCGTGTGTGTGTGCATTGTGCGTTCATGTGTGTGTGTGTGCGTTGTGCGTTCATGTGTGTGTGTGTGAACAATCACTGACAAATTAGATGAATATGCTTTAGGGAAGTCTCTGATTTGCTTATGCTAATACAGATATTTACTGTGAGGCCATAATCACCAGTCACTGATTTGAACTGGTTAAATAGATTTACTTTAGTACATTACCAGGCTGTGTGTGTGTGTGTGTGTGTGTGTGTGTAGTGTCGCTCGGGAGAGTGTGAGAGTTAGAACGAGTTAGCGTTGAGGTTGAATAGAGTTTCATACAGTTCGATGTTTACAGTGGGGCAAAAAGTATTTAGTCAGCCACCAATTGTGCAAGTTCTCCCACTTAAAAAGATGAGAGAGGCCTGTAATTTTCATCATAGGTACACTTCAACTATGACAGACAAAATTAGAAAAAAAAATCCAGAAAATCACATTGTAGGATTTTTAATGAATTTATTTGCAAATTATGGTGGAAAATAAACGTTTGTTATTGACCAAATACTTATCTCAATACTTTGTTATATACCCTTTGTTGGCAATGACAGAGGTCAAACGTTTTCTGTAAGTCTTCAAAGTTTTCACACACTGTTGCTGGTATTTTGGCCCATTCCTCCATGCAGATCTCCTCTAGAGCAGTGATGTTTTGGGGCTGTTGCTGGGAAACACGGACTTTCAACTCCCTCCAAAGATTTTCTATGGGGTTGAGATCTGGAGACTGGCTAGGCCACTCCAGGACCTTGAAATACTTCTTACGAAGCCACTCCTTCGTTGCCCGGGCGGTGTGTTTGGGATCATTGTCATGCTGAAAGACCCAGCCACGTTTCATCTTCAATGCCCTTGCTGATGGAAGGAGGTTTTCACTCAAAATCTCACGATACATGGCCCCATTCATTCTTTCCTTTACACGGATCAGTCGTCCTGGTCCCTTTGCAGAAAAACAGCCCCAAAGCATGATATTTCCACCCCCATGCTTCACAGTAGGTATGGTGTTCTTTGGATGCAACTCAGCATTCTTTGTGCTCCAAACACGACGAGTTGAGTTTTTACGAAAAAGTTCTAATTTGGTTTCATCTGACCATATGACATTCTCCCAATCTTCTTCTGGATCATCCAAATGCTCTCTAGCAAACTTCAGACGGGCCTGGACATGTACTGGCTTAAGCAGGGGGACACGTCTGGCACTGCAGGATTTGAGTCCCTGGCGGCGTAGTGTGTTACTGATGGTAGGCTTTGTTACTTTGGTCCCAGCTCTCTGCAGGTCATTCACTAGGTCCCCCCGTGTGGTTCTGGGATTTTTGCTCACCGTTCTTGTGATAATTTTGACCCCACGGGGTGAAATCTTGCGTGGAGATTATCAGTGGTCTTGTATGTCTTCCATTTCCTAATAATTGCTCCCACAGTTGATTTCTTCAAACCAAGCTGCTTACCTATTGCAGATTCAGTCTTCCCAGCCTGGTGCAGGTCTACAATTTTGTTTCTGGTGTCCTTTGACAGCTCTTTGGTCTTGGCCATAGTGGAGTTTGGAGTGTGACTGTTTGAGGTTGTGGACAGGTGTCTTTTATACTGATAACAAGTTCAAACAGGTGCCATTAATACAGTTAACGAGTGGAGGACAGAGGAGCCTCTTAAAGAAGAAGTTACAGGTCTGTGAGAGCCAGAAATCTTGCTTGTTTGTAGGTGACCAAATACTTATTTTCCGCCATAATTTGCAAATAAATTCATAAAAAATCCTACAATGTGATTTTCTGGATTTTTTTTTCTCATTTTGTCTGTCATAGTTGAAGTGTACCTATGATGAAAATTACAGGCCTCTCTCATCTTTTTAAGTGGGAGAACTTGCACAATTGGTGGCTGACTAAATACTTTTTTGACCCACTGTATGTGTGTTTGTGTGTGCACTGTTTCAAGTTTTCATTCGCAACTTGTACAAGATACAACAGATGTAAAACAGTACAGTGACATTGTTACCTTGAGAGCTCTTTCCAACAATACAATGAGAATAATAAGTTATAAATTAGAATAAAAAATAAAAGTACGAATAGAATCCACACAAGAACTATGATAAGAGTTAAAGAAACACAAGAATGCAAGTATATACAGGTCAGTGTCAGTACCTTAATCAATGTGAAGTGGTACTGGAGTGATTGAGGTGGGTTTATACATAAAAAGTGACTGGTAGTCGGATAAAATCAAATCAAACTGTATTTGTCACAACAGGTTACAGTGTTACAGGTTCACCTTACAGTGAAATGCTTACTTACAAGCCCTTGCTTTAAAGAAGTTTTAAGGCTCTGGCCCTTTTTTCAATTTTCTCCTAATATGACAAACCCAAATCTATGTGGTTGTAGCTCAGGACCTGAAGCAAGGATATGCATTTTCTTGATACTATTTGAAAGGAAACACTTTGAAGTTTGTGGAAATGTGAAATTAATGTAGGAGAATGTAACACATTAGATCTGGTAAAAGATAATATAAACCAAGAAACATGCGTTTTCATTTTTTTTTTCATCATCTTTGAAATGCAAGAGAAAGGCCATAATATATTATTGCAGTTTAGGCGCAATTTCGATTTTGGCCACTAGATGGCATGAGTGTGTGCAAAGTTTCAGATTGATCCAGTGAAGCATTGCAATCCTGGATCAATATTTTGTATTAAGTCTGCCCAAATGTGCCGAATTGGTCAATTGATACATTTTCAAGTACATAACTATAAAGAACATACAAAAATGATACGTAATACAAAATTTCTGTTTACACACTCCCAGGAAGGTCATACATGATGGATCATTAGCTTATACACTAACCTTCGCACATCTAGAAGATGGCCAGGTGGGTGTGGAGCCAGACAGCAGGGGTTCAAACTGTAGAACCCAGTTCCTACATTTCAATATAAAAATTGATTTTATTAAACAAAACTATGCTCCATTTTATCTCTGGGACCCTCAGGATGACAAATCAGAGCAAGATTACTGAATGTAAGTACATTATTTACCTTCAGAGGTGAATGTAACAAACCAGTTGCCGTGATATGTTTTTTGTTGTTGTGCACTCTCCTCAAACAATAGCATGGTATTTTTTCACTGTAATAGCTACTGTAAATTGGACAGTGCAGTTAGATTAACAAGAATTTAAGCATCCTGCCCATATAAGACATTCCAATGTCCTGGAAAGTTTGCTGTTACTTACAACTGTCATGCTAATCACATTAGCGCACGTTAGCTCAACCGTCCCGGTATAGGGACATTGATGCCGTAGCTCTGTAATTGTTTTAAAGTCTCCATTGGTCTCATGGTGAAATCTTTAAGTGGTCTCCTTCCTCTCATGCGGTTTCCTTCCTCTGGGTGTATTGATACACCATCCAAAGTGTAATTAATAACTTCACCATGCTCAAAGGGATACTCAACGTCTGCTTTTTGTTTTTACCCATCTACCAATAGGTGCCCTTCTTCGCAAGGCATTGGAAAACCTCCCTGGTCTTTGTGGTTGAATCTGTGTTTGAAATTCACTGCTCGACTGAGGGACCCTACAGATAATTGTATGTGTGGGTTACGGAGATGAGGTAGTCATTCAAAAATCATGTTAAACACTATTATTGCACTATTATTGAGTCCATGCAACTTATCATGTGACTTGTTAAGCACAATTTTACTCCTGAGCTGTGTTTGAATACCAATACTAATACTTAATGAGTATATACTACATACTATATACTATTAGTTCATTTTAGTATACTGTAAACAAACGATATCCTTTCAATTGAGTGTACTAGCGCTTTGCCTGTCTACCGGAAGTTGGTGCTGTTGCTATGCAACCTCTTGCTAGCTTGTTAGCATAACAAATTACTAGCTAGACATTTTATGACTCCGGGTGTGGTCTTAAATTTAATCTGGAGTGCCAGAGTGCGCTCAGAGTGCACTCTGGGCATTCATAAATTCAGAGCATTGTCAGATTGTCAGTTTGTAAATTCACAGCGTTTCGCTCTGGGAGCGTTCAGAGTGCACACTCGACGCTCTGGCCGAGGAGTAGGGTTGATTCGAGCGTTCTGACCTTACAACTGCAGTAAAGCACCCAAGCTAACTGGCTAACTTGCTAGCTACTTCCAGACACAAATGAGAGAACACCTCACTCTGACCATTTTACTCGCCCTAGCAGAGCTTGTTAGGCAGTTTTCATGTTATCCAGAGTGTTGGTGACTCTAACTCCTGCTGGCAACTATTGAATTACGCTTTTTGCCGACGTTTACTGACACTAGCCATATTCAACAGGTGTTGAGCGTAAATTCATCAGTTATTCTGCGCTCTGTTAGACTCAGACGAGAGTGCCCTGAAATCAGAGTAAATAGCCAAAACGAATTCACGAAAGCACTCGAAGGTCCTTTGAGAACGTACATCGATTATACCACTTTGCTAAGAATGACGGGAATAATCAAGTCAATAAACATTGGGTAGTTAGATAGCATAAAGTAAATATACTGGCAAGTTTGATGTACTAGTAGCCAACTAACGTTCGGTAGCTAGCTCACATACTGGTACATAATGCTGTAATGATATGCTATGTGGTTCATAAGGATAGCGTAGCTAACAAATTGTCAGCCAACATAACGTGTAAGGTAACTTATTTGAAAAGTCATTACATTATTACATTGCTCAACATTTTCTTAACATTTGTCATAATTAGTTAAAGCAATGAATTTGTATCCGCTCTCGTCTAACTTTTTGCTGCCATTTTCTTCATATCTGAAAACAATATAAAGCCCCGCCCATTTTCCGAAGAATTGCATTATGGGCCCTAAAAGCACGGAAATAGTGTCACTGTTTGTATACTTCGTATTTTGGCGAACGTAGTACGACATCCAGGAACTTTTGGCATACTAACTATATCCATACAATGACCAATAAGCAAACTATATTCTCAATTAACGTCACAAATAGTATGGTTAGTGCAGTTAGGTTGAGTATTCGAACACAGCTCTGAACTTATTTACCCTTTCCATACTAAAGGGGTTGAATACTTATCGACTCATGACATTTCAGCTTTTCATTTTTAATTAATTTGTAAACATTTCTGAAACTTAATTCCACTTTGATATTATGGGGTATTGTGTGTAGTTTAGTAACACACAATCTAAATTTAATCCATTTTAAATTTAGGCTGTGACACAACAAAATGTGGAAAAAGTCAAGTGGTCTGAATACTTTTTGAAGGCAAGTATGTGTGCAAAGCATGTTCTTTTGTTTATAATGGCCACATGATATGACTAAAATGCATGGATGTGTGTTTTGATTTGTTTGTGTGTCTGTATGTGTTTTTGTGTATACTAGGTTACACTTACACAGGTTACAATTGTTTTTTAAATTTTTTATTTTATTTTACCTTTATTTAACTAGGCAACTCAGTTAAAAATATATTCTTATTTTCAATGACAGCCTAGGAACAGTGGGTTAACTGCCTTGTTCAGGGGCAGAATGACAGATTTTGTACCTTGTCAGCTCGGGGATTCAATCTAGCAACCTTTCAGTTACTAATCCAACACTCTAACCACCAGGCTACGCTGCCGCCGTTACACATACCAGGTTACACGTACTAGGTTACACGTACTAGGTTACACATACTAGGTTACACGTACTAGGTTACACATACTAGGTTACACGTACTAGGTTACACATACTAGGTTACACATACTAGGTTACACATACTAGGTTACACATACTAGGTTACACGTACTAGGTTACACATACTAGGTTATACGTACTAGGTTACACATACTAAGTTACACGTACTAGGTTACACATACTAGGTTACACATACTAGGTTACACATACTAGGTTACACATACTAGGTTACACATACTAGGTTACACGCACTAGGTTACACATACTAGGTTACACGTACTAGGTTACACATACTAGGTTACACGTACTAGGTTACACATACTAGGTTAGGTTACACATACTAGGTTACACGCACTAGGTTACACATACTAGGTTACACATACTAGGTTAGGTTACACATACTAGGTTACACATACTAGGTTACACATACTAGGTTAGGTTACACATACTGTGGTGTGCAGGTAGCCTAGTGGTTAGAGCGTTAGGCCAGTAACCGAAAGGTTACTAGGCTAGGTTACACATACTAGGTTAGGTTACATATACTACTGTAGGTTACATAAACTAGGTTAGGTTACATATACTACTGTAGGTTACACATACTAGGTTAGGTTACATATACTACTGTAGGTTACACATACTAGGTTAGGTTACATATACTACTGTAGGTTACACATACTAGGTTAGGTTACACACACTAGGTTACACTTACTAGGTTAGGTTACATGTACTATGTTATACATACTAGGTTACACATACTAGGTTAGGTTACACATACTAGGTTACATATACTAGACATGCACAGCTGTAATCATGCAGAATACATTCACTTAGCATGCTAGAGTGGTGAAACTGAATGTTGAAACCAATCCTGTCTTTTAGCTATTGACCAATCAACTGCAACTATCAAATGCATTTAGGCTTGTAGACCTGTAGATTATACTACTAGGCTTGTAGACCTGTAGATTATACTACTAGGCTTGTAGACCGGTAGAATATACTACTAGGCTTGTAGACCCGTAGATTATACTACTAGGCTTGTAGACCTGTAGATTATACTACTAGGCTTGTAGACCTGTAGATTATACTACTAGGCTTGTAGACCTGTAGATTATACTACTAGGCTTGTAGACCTGTAGATTATACTACTAGGCTTGTAGACCTGTAGATTATACTACTAGGTTTGTAGACCTGCAGATTATACTACTAGGCTTGTAGACCTGTAGATGGTACGTGGGACGGTAGCGTCCCACCTCGTCAACAGCCAGTGAAACTGCAGGGCGCCAAATTCAAAACAACAGAAATCCCATAATTAAAATTCTTCAAACATACAAGTATTTTACACCATTTTAAAGATACACTTGTTGTAAATCCAGCCACAGTGTCCTATTTCAAAAAGGCTTTACGACGAAAGCACAGCAAACGATTATGTTAGGTCAGAGCCGAGTCACAGAAAAACACAGCCATTTTTCCAGCCAAAGAGAGGAGTCACAAAAAGCAGAAATAGAGATCAAATGAATCACTAACCTTTGATGATCTTCTTTAGATGACACTCATAGGACTTCATGTTACACAATACATGTATGTTTTGTTCGGTAAAGTTCATATTTATATCAAAAAATCTGAGTTTACATTGGCACGTTATGTTCAGTAGTTCCAAAACATATCGGTGATTTTGCAGAGAGACACATCAATTTACAGAAATACTCATAATAAACATTGCTAAAAGATACAACTGTTATGCATGGAATTTTAGATCCACTTCTCCTTAATGCAACTGCTGTGTCAGATTTCAAAAAAACTTTACGGAAAAAGCACACCATGCAATAATCTGAGTACAGCGCTCAGAGACCAACACAACCCAAACAGATATCTGCCATGTTGTGGAGTCAACAGAAGTCAGAAATAGAAATGCACTCCCAGGAATCCCAGTTCCACAATAAATGTTTGTTTTGTTCGATGAAGTCCATCATTTATGTCCAAATACCTCCTTTTTGTTCGCGTGTTTAGCCCAGTAATCAAAATTCATGACGCGCGATCACTAGGTGCAGACGAAAAGTCAAAAAGTTCTGTATAGAATCAATCTTTAGGATGTTTTTAACATACATCTTCAATAATGTTCCAACCGGAGAATTCCTTTGTCTTCAGAAATGCAATGGAACGCAAGCTAACTCTCTCACGTGAGAGAGCCTGGTCAGCTCGTGGCTCTCTGGCAGACCTCTGACTCATTCCCCTCTCATTCGCCCCCACTTCACAGTAGAAGCCTCAAACAAGGTTCTAAAGACTGTTGACATCTAGTGGAAGCCTTAGGAAGTGCAATATGACCCCATTTCCACTGTATCTTGGATAAGCAAAGAGTTGAAAAACTACAAACCTCAGATTTCCCACTTCCTGGTTGGATTTTTTCTCAGGTTTTTGCCTGCCATATGTTTTGTTATACTCACAAACATCATTCAAACAGTTTTAGAAACGTCAGAGTGTTTTCTATCCAAATCTACTAATAATATGCATATCCTAGCATCTGGGCCTGAGTAGCAGGCAGTTTACTCTGGGCACGCTTTTCATCTGGACATGAAAATACTGCCTCCTACCCAAGAGAGGTTAATGAATGAGTGAGATGAATGTGTCTGTTTTTATTAGACTTTCCCTACTAATGCATTCATCCATTATGCTATGGAACAGAGAGAAGAGAAGAGGGGAGAAGAAGAGAGGATATGAGGAAAGGAGAGAGGATAGGAGGAGAGAAGAGAGCTGAAAAGACGAGGGGAGAGGAGGAGAGGAGAGGAGGGGAGAAGAGAGCGGAAGAGAGGAGGGAAGAGGGAAGAGGAGGAGAGATGAGAGAGAAGGGGAGAAGATAGCAGAAAAGAGGAGGCGAGAGGAGAGGATTGGAGGAGAAGAGAGGAGGAGAGAGCAGGGAAAAGTAGGATAGATGAGAGGAGAGACAAGGGGAGAAGATAGCAGAAAAGAGGAGGCGAGAGGAGAGGAAAGGAGAGAGAAGCGGAGAAGAGAGGAGGGGAGAGGAAGATCAATATGTATGAACTTTCCAATTTGTAAGTCGCTCTGGATAAGAGCGTCTGCTAAATGACTTAAATGTAAATGTTAAATGAAGAGACAGGAGAGGCGAGGAAAGGAGGAGAAGAGAGGAGGGGAGAGGAGAGGGAAGCGGAGAAGCGAGCAGAAGAGAGGAGGAGACAGGAGAGGAGATGAGAGGAAAGTAAGAGAAGAGAGGAGAGGAGGGGGGAGAAGAGAGGATCATGATGTGAAGTTTTGTCTGTTGGTTGAAGTGGTAGTGTGATGTGAGATGTCAAGGTCTTTACGTATCATAGTATAGGGGATGTTCTAGTATAGGGGATGTCCTAGTATAGGGGATGTTCTAGTATAGGGGATGTTCTAGTATAGGGGATGTCCTAGTATAGGGGATGTTCTAGTATAGGGGATGTCCTAGTATAGGGGATGTCCTAGTATAGGGGATGTCCTAGTATAGGGGATGTTCTAGTATAGGGGATGTTCTAGTATAGGGGATGTTCTAGTATAGGGGATGTCCTAGTATAGGGGATGTTCTAGTATAGGGGATGTCCTAGTATAGGGGATGTTCTAGTATAGGGGATGTCCTTGAATTCAGTTATGTGATAGTTCAA
>NC_092119.1:17413382-17435882 GCF_045679555.1 Salvelinus alpinus
CCACCCTCCCCTGCTTTCCCCATCTCTCTCTGTTTCTCTCTACTCCTCTACTCTCTCTCTACTCCTCTACTCTCTCTCCCCTCCGCCTTCCACCCTCCCCTGCTTTCCCCATCTCTCTCTGTTTCTCTCTACTCCTCTACTCCCTCTCCCCTCCGTCTTCCACCCTCCCCTGCTTTCCCCATCTCTCTCTGTTTCTCTCTACTCCTCTACTCTCTCTCTACTCCTCTACTCTCGCTCTACTCCTCTACTCTCTCTCTACTCCTCTACTCTCTCTCTACTCCTCTACTCTCTCTCTACTCCTCTACTCTCTCTCTACTCCTCTACTCTCTCTCTACTCCTCTACTCTCTCTCTACTCCTCTACTCTCTCTCTACTCCTCTACTCCCTCTCTACTCCTCTACTCCCTCTCTACTCCTCTACTCCCTCTCTACTCCTCTACTCCCTCTCTACTCCTCTACTCTCTCTCTACTCCTCTACTCCCTCTCTACTCCTCTACTCTCTCTCTACTCCTCTACTCTCTCTCTACTCCTCTACTCCCTCTCTACTCCTCTACTCTCTCTCTACTCCTCTACTCTCTCTCTACTCCTCTACTCCCTCTCTACTCCTCTACTCCCTCTCTACTCCTCTACTCTCTCTCTACTCCTTTACTCTCTCTCTACTCCTCTACTCCCTCTCTACTCCTCTACTCTCTCTCTACTCCTCTACACTCTCTCTACTCCTCTACTCTCTCTCTACTCCTCTACTCTCTCTCTACTCCTCTACTCTCTCTTTACTCCTCTACTCTCTCTCTATGCCTCTACTCCCTCTCTCTCATAGTGGGCGTATTATCAGAGAGGTCATTGGGGTTATTCTGATGTTACTAATTCAGCAGCAGGTCAGGGTAGGCAGGTTGACCCTGTGTTCGCTCTGCCCCCAGTCCCCACCATGGACCCTCTGCCCCCAGTCCCCATCATGGACCCTCTGCCCCCAGTCCCCATCATGGACCCTCTGCCCCCAGTCCCCACCATGGACCCTCTGCCCCCAGTCCCCATCATGGACCCTCTGCCCCCAGTCCCCATCATGGACCCTCTGCTCCCAGTCCCCACCATGGACCCTCTGCTCCCAGTCCCCACCATGGACCCTCTGCTCCCAGTCCCCACCATGGACCCTCTGCTCCCAGCCCCCTGTCTCTCTGCTCCCAGCCCCCTGTCTCTCTGCTCCCAGCCCCCTGTCTCTCTGCTCCCAGCCCCCTGTCTCTCTGCTCCCAGCCCCCTGTCTCTCTGTTCCCAGCCCCCTGTCTCTCTGCTCCCAGCCCCCTGTCTCTCTGCTCCCAGCCCCCTGTCTCTCTGCTCCCAGCCCCCTGTCTCTCTGCTCCCAGCCCCCTGTCGCTCTGCTCCCAGCCCCCTGTCTCTCTGCTCCCAGCCCCCTGTCTCTCTGCTCCCAGCCCCCTGTCTCTCTGCTCCCAGCCCCCTGTCTCTCTGCTCCCAGCCCCCTGTCACTCTGCTCCCAGCCCCCTGTCTCTCTGCTCCCAGCCCCCTGTCACTCTGCTCCCAGCCCCCTGTCTCTCTGCTCCCAGCCCCCTGTCTCTCTGCTCCCAGCCCCCTGTCTCTCTGCTTCCAGCCCCCTGTCCTCCAGACTCACACTCTGCTCCATCCCCATCCCCGTCCATATGCCTCTAGCCCCTACCCCTAGCCCCTACCCCTAACCCCTACCCCTAACCCCTAACCCCTACCCCTAACCCTAACCCCTAACCCCTACCCCTAACACGGAACCCAAAACCGGTTGTGCGCGTGCGCCATCGTGCGTACATTTATTTTGTCCCCCTCACTAAACGCAATCACGACACGCAGGTTAAAATATCAAAACAAACTCTGAACCAATTACATTAATTTGGGGACAGGTCGACATTTATGGCAATTTAGCTAGCTAGCTTCCACTTGCTAGCTAATATGTCTTATTTTGCTAGCTTGCTGTTGCTAGCTAATTTGTCCTGGGATATAAACACAGCTACTGACAGCTATTCAGGTCACTACCGATAACTACAACACAACTACTGACAGCTATTTAGGTCACTACCGATAACTACAACACAACTACTGACAGCTATTCAGGTCACTACCGATAACTAGAACACAACTACTCTAAGCTATTCAGGTCACTACTGATAACTACTGACAGCTATTCAGGTCACTACCGATAACTACAACACAACTACTGACAGCTATTCAGGTCACTACTGATAACTACAACACAACTACTCTAAGCTATTAAGGTCACTAACATTAACTACAACACAACTACTGACAGCTATTAAGGTCACTAACATTAACTACAATACGTCATCATCATCACAACAACAATGCCCTGCAATCAGTCAGCCTTCTCAAAGTGCACACACACACATGCACACACACACACAGTTCAGAGATCCCTGTCTGTTCTCTGTGTGTTGTGACTCAGAGGCCAGTGAGTTCATGGAACACTAGAAAAGCCCTTCACTCCAGTGGTTTGTAGACCTCGTTTTATATATATATATATATATATATATATATATATATACTGTATTTAGAGAGAGAGAGAGAGAGAGAGAGAGAGAGAGAGAGAGAGAGAGAGAGAGAGAGAGAGAGAGAGAGAGAGAGAGAGAGAGAGAGAGAGAGAGAGAGAGAGAGAGAGAGAGAGAGAGAGAGAGAGAGAGAGAGAGAGAGAGAGAGAGAGAGAGAGAGAGAGAGAGAGAGAGAGAGAGAGAGAGAGAGAGAGAGAGAGAGAAAGACAGAGAGGGAGAGAGGGAAAGACAGAAAGACAGAAAGACAGAAAGACAGAAAGACAGAAAGACAGAAAGACAAAAAGACAGAAAGACAGAGAGAGAGCGAGAGAGAGAGAGAGAGAGAGAGAGAGAGAGAGAGAGACAGAGAGGGGGAGAGAGAGAAAGACAGAGAGGGGAGAGAGAGAGAGAGAAAGAGAGAAAGAGAGAGAGAGAGAGAGAGAGAAAGAGAGAGGAGAAAGAGAGAGAGAGAAAGAGAGAAAGAGAGAGAGAGAGAGAGAGGAGAAAGAGAGAGAGAGAGAGGAGAAAGAGAGAGAGAGAGAGAGGAGAAAGAGAAGGAGAGCAGGGAATACCCACAGTAAGCACCATTATTTGTGTTCTCTTGATCATCGGATGAATGCGCTGTCAGAAAGAGAGAGAGAGGGAGGTGGAAGGGAGCCAAGTAGTTGCATTCATCCAACCAGGGAGGGAGGAGAAGAGTGCCATTCTGACAGTTGAATTAGATATGGGGAGATGTGTTTACATATTGCTTGTGAGAGTGGAGATCTCAGTGATATTTCCACTGTTGATCCTGGCAGCGGGGGCCCAAAGGGAACACCTCAAAGTGTTGTCCTGGCATGCGGGAGTGAATCTCAATGCTTTACACTGTCTTCATTCTGAGTTGATTTATTTTTCAACTGTTGAATTTATTTTTCAACTGTTGAGACAGTTGAATTGACCCCACAGTGAAGTTTTTCTGTGTGTGTGTGTGTGTGTGTGTGTGTGTGTGTGTGTGTGTGTGTGTGTGTGTGTGTGTGTGTGTGTGTGTGTGTGTGTGTGTGTGTGTGTGTGTGTGTGTGTGTGTGTGTGTGTGTGTGTGTGTGTGTGTGTGTGTTTGTAGTCAGAGACACATGTCATATACACCCATATCCTCCTGTTTCGAGGCAGAGAGGCTGTCTTGGAGCGTGACTTGTCTAGATTGCCCTTGTTCTCTATTGTAGGTCCTCTATGTTCTAGTGCTGGGCGGTATACCTTATTCTACTAAATACAAGTATACCGGTTTGGGTTTTAACTTGTCCTTTAACGGTATTTGAATGTTTGGTTTGCTAAATGAGATACGCTGTATGTAATGTTCATTTTTATTCTTTACTATTTGAGTCATCTCTCTCCACTCTCTCTCCATGCCACTTTCCACATAGACCTAGTCCCGCCCCCTGTCACTCAAGGAGTGACCGTCTCGATTCGGTCTTATGTTGTAAAATTAGAAAATGTGTTTCTTTACATTGGATAAAAGTAGAGACTATGAGCTAGAAAATGGTATATCATTCACTACAGTTGAGGAACAATGGGAAAGTAATTCTGCTTTGAAAGTTGATAAACTTGTCACCTCACTTTTGAGAGAATGCCCCTTGAATATTTGGTAAACCTACTGGAGACCTCTTCTTTGTCTACACCTATTCAGCATCGTTCACACCCTCTTAAGCCTTAGCCCCACCCATCTCTTTAAGGATTCACATGTGAGGCCATGTACTAAACAACCAAAGAGTTGAAGACTAAAGGCTGGTTTATACTACGGGTGTGTACATTCAATCAGGAGTGCCAGAGTGGGCTCTGGGCGTTTATAAACTCAGATTGTCTGTTCGTACATTCAGAGCGTTTCACTCTCGGAGCGACCACTGGACGCTCTGGCCGAAGAGTAGGGTTGATTCGAGCATTCTGACTTAACGACAGCAGTGAAGCACCCAAGCTAAGTTGCTAGCTAGCTAACAGTATGCTTTACTTCAAATGAAAACAACTTTCTGACAAAATTAGAAACATGTAAAATCAAAAAATGTGGCTAGCTAGACTATCTTACCCATATACATGGACGGACGCTTCTCCCTCTCTGTCACTGATGCCATGGTTGCCCTTATTTCTATTTTAATTTGTTCACCTTTATTTAACCAGGTAGGCCAGTTGAGAACAAGTTCTCATTTACAACTGCGACCTGGCCAAGATAAAGCAAAGCAGTGCAACAAAAACAACAACACAGAGTTACACATAAACAAACGTACCATCAATAACACAGAAGAAAAGGAAAATAGAAAAATCTATGTACAGTGTGTGCAAATGTAGAAGAGTAGGAAGGTAAGGCAATAAATAGCCTCTAGAGGCGAAATAATTACAATTTTGCATTAATACTGGAGTGATAGATGTGCAGATGATGATGTGCAAGTAGAGATACTGGGGTGCAAAAGAGCAAGAGGGTAAGTAATAATATGGGGAAGAGGTAGTCGAGTGTGCTATTTACAGATTGGCTGTGTACAGGTACAGTGCTGATGCTTAAAGTTAGAGAGGGAGATATAAGACTCCAGCTTTAGAGATTTTTGCATTTGTTATTGGCAGCAGAGAACTGGAAGGAAAGGCGGCCAAAGAAAGTGTTGGCTTTGGGGATGACCAGTGCAATATACCTGCTGGAGCGTGTGCTACGGGTGGGTATTGCTATGGTGACCAGTGAGCTGAGATAAGGTGGGGCTTTACCTAGCAAAGACTTATAGATGACCTGGAGCCAGTGGGTTTGGCGACGGATATGTAGTGAGGGCCAGCCAACGAGAGCATACATGTCACAGTGGTAGGTAGTATATGGGTCTTTGGCCACTCAGGAACATTCGCTGTCTTCTTGATAAGCAACTCCAGTGTAGATTTGGCCTTGTGTTTTAGGTTATTGTTCTGCTGAAAGGTGTATTCATCTCCCAGTTTCTGGTGGAAAGCAGACTGAAGCAGGTTTTCATCTAGGATTTTGCCTGTGCTTAGCTCCATTCCATATCTTTTTTTTTCCTGAAAAACTCCCCAGTACTTATCGATTACAAGCATACCCATAACATGATGCAGCCACCACTATGCTTGAAAATATGGAGAGTGGTACTCCGTAATGTGTTGTATTGGATTTGCCCAAATATAACACTTTGTATTCAGGACAAAAAGTTAATTGCTTTGCCACATGTTTTGCATGATTTGTAATATGTTTATTCTGTACTTCCTCCTTTTCACTCTGTCATTTAGGTTAGTATTGTGGAGTATAACTACTATGTTGTTGATCCATCCTCAGTTTTCGCCTATCACAGCCATTAAACTCTCTAACTGTTTTAAAGTTACCATTGGCCTTATGGTGAAATCCCTGAGTGGTTTCCTTCCTCTCTGGTAACTCAGTTAGGTTGTCACGGTCGTCTATGGGTGAAAGAGTGGACCAAGGCGCAGCGTGAGAAAAATACATCTTCTTTTATTAGACGAAGATGAAACACGAACTAAACACTTACTAACTAAACAAAACAACAAACAACCGTGAAGCTAACAACGTAAGTGCATACACAAGCATCAAACGTACAATATAACACATTATTGTATTCAGGCAGTTCAAAGAAAATGTGGAAAATGTCAAGGAGTGTGAATACTTTCTGAAGGCTCTGTATGTCTATATGTTTGATATGTGTCTATATGTTTGCTTTGGCGATGTATGTGGTAACACTTTCCATGCCAATAAAGCCATTTGAATTTCAGTGAGAGAGAGAGAGAGAGAGAGAGAGAGAGAGAGAGAGAGAGAGAGGAGAAAGAGAGACACGGGAAACTGTTGAGCGTGAAAAACCCAGCAGCGTTGCAGTTCTTGACTCAAACCGGTGCACCTGGTACCTACTACCATACCCTGCTCAAAGGCACTTACATATTTTGTCTTGCCCATTCACCCTCTGAATGATACACATACACAATCCACGTCTCAATTGTCTCAAGGCATAAAAATCATTCTCTAACCTGTCTCCTCCCCTTCATCTACACTGATTGAAGTGAATTTAACAAGTTACAATAAGGGACCATAGCTTTCACCTGGATTCACCTGGTCAGTCTATCTATGTCATGGAAAGAGCAGGTGTACTTAATGTTTTGTCCACTCAGTGAATCCAGCTGTGGTCAGGGAATGAACATCATATCAAACATAATCCTAGTGTTTACCTAGCTAGTGGTGGTACAATCCTAGTGTTTACCTAGCTAGTGGTGGTACAATCCTAGTGTTTACCTAGCTAGTGGTGGTACAATCCTAGTGTTTACCTAGCTAGTGGTGGTACAATCCTAGTGTTTACCTAGCTAGTGGTGATACAATCCTAGTGTTTACCTAGCTAGTGGTGATACAATCCTAGTGTTTACCTAGCTAGCGGTGGTACAATCCTAGTGTTTACCTAGCTAGCGGTGATACAATCCTAGTGTTTACCTAGCTAGCGGTGGTACAATCCTAGTGTTTACCTAGCTAGTGGTGGTATAATCCTAGTGTTTACCTAGCTAGCGGTGGTACAATCCTAGTGTTTACCTAGCTAGTGGTGGTACAATCCTAGTGTTTACCTAGCTAGCGGTGGTACAACCCTAGTGTTTACCTAGCTAGCAGTGGTACAATCCTAGTGTTTACCTAGCTAGCGGTGGTACAATCCTAGTGTTTACCTAGCTAGCGGTGGTACAATCCTAGTGTTTACCTAGCTAGTGGTGGTACAAATCCTTTACCTTTCAAATGGAAGATACACTGGCTAGGAGCAGTGAAATGTCTTATTTTTACAGAGTCAGCCAGAGTACGGCACTTCTCTGTAGCCCTGGAGCCTAGAGAGCGGAGGAAATATTAGCAGTTAGCCACCTAGCGCTGCCTGTTAGCCTCTCTAACACATCAATAGGGTAGATCTCTGTGTTCAGCACCTGATATCGCAACAGTTCCTCTGTGCAGACTGGACGCTCCAGTTGACAGGGGCGAGGCGCTCACACTCACCTCGGTGCACACACTCTTTTTCTATCACAATCTATCTTTTTTCAATTTCTCTCTCTCGCACGCACGCACGCAGGCAACAAGCACACACACACACACACACACACACACACACACACACACACACACACACACACACACACACACACACACACACACACACACACACACACACACGCTCAAACACACACACGCTCACACACACACAGACACACACGCGCGCGCACACACACACATACATGCTCAAACACACACACACACACACAGACACACACAGGGCTGTGTCACTGTGGTCCCGGCGGCCGTCAGATATCACTGAACCTAAGATCATGCCTATTGAACCAACTAGAACACAGATCCTTTTCTGACAGGACACCATACCACACACCACTGTTATAATGAATCTCCCTGTAGCAAACTGCTGACAATATCGTATAGGGACCGTAAAACACTTCAGCGACGTCAGCAAGACAAAAGGAGCTGATCGTGGACTAGAGGAAACAGAGGGCCGAGCTCGTCCCCATCCGCATCGACAAGGCTGTTGTGGAATAGGTTGAGAGCTTCAAGTTCCTCTGTGTCCACATCACTAAGGAAATATCGTGGTCCACATACATCAGCACAGTCGTGAAGAGGGCAAGACAACGCCTCTTATCCCTCAGGAAGCTAAAAAGATTTGGCATGGGCTCTCAGCTCCTCAAAAAGTTCTACAGCTGCACCATTGAGAGCACTTTGACTGGCTGCATCACTGCTTGTTTTTTAAAACTCTGTACACTCTATACAGTTTAGAGCTACAGTTGAAGTCAGAAGTTTACATACACTTAGGTTGGAGTTATTAAAACTTTTTTTTCAACCACTCCACAAATATCTTGTTAAAGGTCTTACTCACATTGGCTATGGAGAGCGTGATCATACAGTCATCCGGAACAGCTGGTGCTCTCAGACATGGTTCAGTGTCGCTTGCCTCGAAGTGAGCATAGAAGGCATTTAGCTTGCTTGGCAGGCTTGTGTCACTGGGCAGCTCATGGCTGGGTTTCCTTTTGTAATCTGTGATAGTTTGCAAGTCCTGTCACATCCGACGAGTGTCAAAGCCGGTATAGTAGGATTCAATCTTTGTCTTGTATTGCCACTTTGCCTGTTTGATGGTTCGTCAGACGTTGTAGCGGGATTTCTTAGAAGCGTCTCCTTAGTGTCGCGCACCTTGAAAGTGGCTCAGTGCGGATGTTCCCTGTAATCCGTGGCTTCTGATTGGGATATGGACGTACGGTCACTGTGGAGATGACTTCGTCGATGCACTTAATAACAAACTATAGTTTTGGCAAGTACCAAATACTAATTGAGTGTATGTAAACTTCTGACCCACTGGGAATGTGATGAAAGAAATAAAAGATGAAATCAATCATTCTCTCTACTATTATTCTGACATTTCACATTCTTAAAATAAAGTGGTGATCCTAACTGACCTAAAAGAGGGAATTTTTACTAGGATTAAATGTCAGGAATTGTGAAAAACGGAGTTTAAATGTATTTGGCTGAGGTGTATGTAAACGTCAGACTTCAACTGTATATATTGGACCATCCTGCAAGGTTCGAACAAGCCCCCCATGGGGCAGAGAGATTTTTTCTTTGGATAATCTCATTATCTTTTACAAGTTTTGTCGTTATGTTGAGAGAAAATGTTGCTGATTTAGAGCCCAGGGATTCTTGAAAAAACGGGACAATCTCAACAAGTGTTTAAAGGCCTTGATTGTTTAATTCTAACATTAGATTATTCAAATATGTAATACACATCTCCAAACTTCTTTTTGTGCTCTTTTATAGCACTATATAATGCTCCAGGGTTAATTTCGTTAGCATTTTGGCATGTTTTTATAGATTTTAAACATAAAACAACATTTAAAAAAACAAACATTATCCTTTAGCTCTATCACAGTAAATTCTTCAGTTGGTTGCAGAATATATGTTATTAATATATTATTAATATATGTAGCATATGTTGCAGAACAGCGATTACAATATTTTTTTCTGAATCAGATTGAACATTCTACATGAATGCCAAGCATCACGTCTGGAGGAAACCAGGCACCGCTCATCACCTGGGCAATAAAATTCCTACGGTGAAGCATGGTGGTGGCAGCATCATGCTGTGTGCATGTTTTTCAGCGGCAGGGACTGGGAGACTAGTCAGGATCAAGGGAAAGATAAACAGAGAAAAGTACAGAGAGATCCTTGATGAAAACCTGTCCCAGAGCGCTCAGGACCTCAGACTGGGATGACGGTTCACCTTCGGGACAAGTGTCTGAATGTCCTTGGAGTGGCCCAGCCAGAGCCCGGACTTGAACATGATCGAACATCTCTGGAGAGACCTGAAAATAGCTGTGCAGCGACGCTCCCCATCCAACCGGACAGAGCTTGAGAGGATCTGCAGAGAAGAATGGGATAAACTCCCCAAATACAGTTGTGGCAAGCTTGTTGTGTCATACCCAAGAAGACTCTAGGCTGTAATTGCTGCCAAAGGTGCTTCAACAAAGTACTGAGTAAAGGGTCTGAATACTTATGTAAATACGGTATTTATGTTTTTTATTTGTAATAAATATGCTAAACATTTCTAAAAACCTGTTTTCACTTTGTCATTATGGGTTATTATGTGTAGATTGATGAAGATTTTGTTTCATTTAATTGATTTTAGAATAAGACTGTAACATAACTAAATGTGGAACACGTGAAGGGGTCTGAATACTTTCCGAATGCACTGTACATGTCATATTAACTCAGAGCTTTAAAATCCAAAGCAATTCTTACCATGGTCAGTCACATTGCATGTTGCAATGGCAAGCTAAAGAAGCTAGCTAGTTAACTAGCTGTGTTGGTTAGCCCGGTGAAAACACTTGCTTGAAGGCAGTTGAAGAAAATATCTTCTTCTTCTGTCACCCACCTGATGAAAAACATATTTTAAATCAATGTTATGATTATATAATTTAAAAAAAAATATGCCATTATCCATTAGGAAGATGTTTGGCACTGAGAGCTGATCTTCATCTGAACAACATTCAAAATGTCAATGACTGCTGCGTCAGTTGGAGGTGGGCTGGGGTGCGAGGCGCGGGAACATTTCAAATTGTGATTGACAGTTCAGGAGAAATATGTTCTAGGTTTATCTGTCTCTTTAAAAAAAAAATAACATAGCTAATCTTATTTGTTTCATAAGAGGCAGGCATCCTTAATAGCAGCCTCATTTTGCATGCAAACCCCACTTTGGGAATCCAATACCAAGAGGTCAATAGACTCAACATTACAATTCAGCATGATACATGTGGTGCAAAAATATATGTAATTAACATATATTTTGAAATATATTTACATAAATATTCTATGTTGTGCTCAAGTTATATATTTCATAAATATGTAAATATATTTTGATTTCCCCCAAATGTATTTACATATATTATAGTGCATGCGTTTTCTGTATAGGGAGGGAAAGAAAGGGTGTGCGGTCTCCGTTAAGTGTCTGTCGGACTGTCTCGCTGTGTTCTCTTCTACTATTCAATAATATGCAAGTAAACACATTTACTGACCTCACAATAGCCAATGGCTAGTCTTGTTATTGTGAATCTGTAAAAACAGCTGTTGACTCCACTATTGCTCTCTCTCTCTCTCTCTCTCTCTCTCTCTCTCTCTCTCTCTCTCTCTCTGTCTCTGTCTCTGTCTCTCTCTCTCTCTCTCTCTCTCTCTCTCTCTCTCTCTCTCTCTCTCTACAGAGCATTGGGAAGGGGTCCTTATGGTGTATAGATCCTGAGTACAGGCAGAATTTGATTCAGGCTTTGAAAAAGACACCTTACCATCCTCACACCCAGGTCTTCTCAACGCCACCCACCTCTCCTCAGGCATATCAGAGGTAAGACACACTCACACACTTATGCACGCTCGCAAACACACACACACACACACACACACACACACACACACACACACACACACACACACACACACACACACACACACACACACACACACACACACACACACACACACACACACACACACACACACACGCACACACACACATGCGTACTCACACACACACCAGGGTTTCAGTTAGGAAACTGTGGAACCTGACATTTGACCAGCATGTGGTAGGTTACCTGATTAGGGCGTCTACCCACAATGCTCAGAATGACAGAAATCCCATTTCGATCATGGTAATTCATATTAACAGAACATGCAAGGCGATGATGCAGTGATGTGCTGTCCTTTAAAAAAAATCTAATTCTGATGCACACTATGAAGATGTTACTGTCCACATGTATTTTTCCTCAGCCAACAAGACGAGTAACAAACAGCAGTATCACTAGCCCATGTCAGTCTACTGTCCCCCTTAGCAGAAACGTTGACCTATCCTATTGGTCAGCTTGTCGAGAAAGAAATAACCCAATCAGACTCTGGGACAGTTGTGGGACGATAGAGCCCATCTTCATACAACCAGTAGACATAAGATACATAAAAACATGTTAAAAACCTATGAATCTGATGCATCACGTCAGAACGTTTAGCTTTATAATGTTGATACACTATTATTTATTTACATTATTAACGCAGCGATGGGGACAAGGCAGTAGGCTACACAAGGCAGTAGGCTACACAAGGCAGTAGCTACACAATGCAGTAGGCTGAACAAGGCAGTAGGCTACACGATAATGTTAATTCCAATGCATTTAGCAGGAAAACACAGTTGTCAAAAGCACACACCACATTCAGCGGTTTCATGTGACAGAGATCTAATATGCAACAACAAGCATGAGTTGTTAATATGACTAGGATGATGGTTGTTAATATGACTAGGATGGTGGTTGTTAATATGACTACTAGGATGGTGGTTGTTAATATGACTAGGATGGTGGTTGTTAATATGACTAGGATGGTGGTTGTTAATATGACTAGGATGGTGGTTGTTAATATGACTAGGATGGTGGTTGTTAATATGACTAGGATGGTGGTTGTTAATATGACTAGGATGGTGGTTGTTAATATGACTAGGATGGTGGTTGTTAATATGACTAGGATGGTGGTTGTTAATATAACTAGGATGATGGTTGTTAATATAACTAGGATGGTGGTTGTTAATATGACTAGGATGGTGGTTGTTAATATGACTAGGATGGTGGTTGTTAATATGACTAGGATGGTGGTTGTTAATATGACTAGGATGGTGGTTGTTAATATGACTATGGATGGTGGTTGTTAATATGACTAGGATGGTGGTTGTTAATATGACTAGGATGGTGGTTGTTAATATGACTAGGATGGTGGTTGTTAATATGACTAGGATGGTGGTTGTTAATATGACTAGGATGGTGGTTGTTAATATGACTAGGATGGTGGTTGTTAATATGACTAGGATGGTGGTTGTTAATATGACTAGGATGGTGGTTGTTAATATGACTAGGATGGTGGTTGTTAATATGACTAGGATGGTGGTTGTTAATATGACTAGGATGGTGGTTGTTAATATGATCTAGGATGGTGGTGTTGTTAATATGACTAGGATGGTGGTTGTTAATATGACTAGGATGGTGGTTGTTAATATGACTAGGATGGTGGTTGTTAATATGACTAGGATGGTGGTTGTTAATATGACTAGGATGGTGGTTGTTAATATGACTAGGATGGTGGTTGTTAATATGACTAGGATGGTGGTTGTTAATATGACTAGGATGGTGGTTGTTAATATGACTAGGATGGTGGTTGTTAATATGACTAGGATGGTGGTTGTTAATATGACTAGGATGGTGGTTGTTAATATGACTAGGATGGTGGTTGTTAATATGACTAGGATGGTGGTTGTTAATATGACTAGGATGGTGGTTGTTAATATGACTAGGATGGTGGTTGTTAATATGACTAGGATGGTGGTTGTTAATATGACTAGGATGGTGGTTGTTAATATGACTAGGATGGTGGTTGTTAATATGACTAGGATGGTGGTTGTTAATATGACTAGGATGGTGGTTGTTAATATGACTAGGATGGTGGTTGTTAATATGACTAGGATGGTGGTTGTTAATATGACTAGGATGGTGGTTGTTAATATGACTAGGATGGTGGTTGTTAATATGACTAGGATGGTGGTTGTTAATATGACTAGGATGGTGGTTGTTAATATGACTAGGATGGTGGTTGTTAATATGACTAGGATGGTGGTTGTTAATATGACTAGGATGGTGGTTGTTAATATGACTAGGATGGTGGTTGTTAATATGACTAGGATGGTGGTTGTTAATATGACTAGGATGGTGGTTGTTAATATGACTAGGATGGTGGTTGTTAATATGACTAGGATGGTGGTTGTTAATATGACTAGGATGGTGGTTGTTAATATGACTAGGATGGTGGTTGTTAATATGACTAGGATGGTGGTTGTTAATATGACTAGGATGGTGGTTGTTAATATGACTAGGATGGTGGTTGTTAATATGACTAGGATGGTGGTTGTTAATATGACTAGGATGGTGGTTGTTAATATGACTAGGATGGTGGTTGTTAATATGACTAGGATGGTGGTTGTTAATATGACTAGGATGGTGGTTGTTAATATGACTAGGATGGTGGTTGTTAATATGACTAGGATGGTGGTTGTTAATATGACTAGGATGGTGGTTGTTAATATGACTAGGATGGTGGTTGTTAATATGACTAGGATGGTGGTTGTTAATATGACTAGGATGGTGGTTGTTAATATGACTAGGATGGTGGTTGTTAATATGACTAGGATGGTGGTTGTTAATATGACTAGGATGGTGGTTGTTAATATGACTAGGATGGTGGTTGTTAATATGACTAGGATGGTGGTTGTTAATATGACTAGGATGGTGGTTGTTAATATGACTAGGATGGTGGTTGTTAATATGACTAGGATGGTGGTTGTTAATATGACTAGGATGGTGGTTGTTAATATGACTAGGATGGTGGTTGTTAATATGACTAGGATGGTGGTTGTTAATATGACTAGGATGGTGGTTGTTAATATGACTAGGATGGTGGTTGTTAATATGACTAGGATGGTGGTTGTTAATATGACTAGGATGGTGGTTGTTAATATGACTAGGATGGTGGTGGTTAATATGACTAGGATGGTAGTTGTTAATATGACTAGGATGGTGGTTGTTAATATGATTAGGATGGTGGTTGTTAATATGACTAGGATGGTGGTTGTTAATATGACTAGGATGGTGGTTGTTAATATGACTAGGATGGTGGTTGTTAATATGATTAGGATGGTGGTTGTTAATATGACTAGGATGGCGGTTGTTAATATATCTAGGATGGTGGTTGTTAATATGACTAGGATGGTGGTTGTTAATATGACTAGGATGGTGGTTGTTAATATATCTAGGATGGTGGTTGTTAATATGACTAGGATGGTGGTTGTTAATATGACTAGGATGGTGGTTGTTAATATGACTAGGATGGTGGTTGTTAATATGACTAGGATGGTGGTTGTTAATATAACTAGGATGGTGGTTGTTAATATGATTAGGATGGTAGTTGTTAATATGACTAGGATGGTAGTTGTTAATATGACTAGGATGGTGGTTGTTAATATGACTAGGATGGTGGTTGTTAATATGATTAGGATGGTTGTTAATATGACTAGGATGGTAGTTGTTAATATGACTAGGATGGTGGTTGTTAATATGACTAGGATGGTGGTTGTTAATATGACTAGGATGGTGGTTGTTAATATAACTAGGATGGTAGTTGTTAACATGACTAGGATGGTGGTTGTTAATATGATTAGGATGGTAGTTGTTAATATGACTAGGATGGTAGTTGTTAATATGACTAGGATGGTGGTTGTTAATATGACTAGGATGGTGGTTGTTAATATGATTAGGATGGTTGTTAATATGACTAGGATGGTAGTTGTTAATATGACTAGGATGGTGGTTGTTAATATGACTAGGATGGTGGTTGTTAATATGACTAGGATGGTGGTTGTTAATATAACTAGGATGGTGGTTGTTAATATGACTAGGATGGTGGTTGTTAATATGACTAGGATGGTGGTTGTTAATATGACTAGGATGGTGGTTGTTAATATAACTAGGATGGTAGTTGTTAATATAACTAGGATGGTGGTTGTTAATATGACTAGGATGGTGGTTGTTAATATGACTAGGATGGTGGTTGTTAATATGACTAGGATGGTGGTTGTTAATATAACTAGGATGGTGGTTGTTAATATGACTAGGATGGTGGTTGTTAATATGACTAGGATGGTGGTTGTTAATATGACTAGGATGGTGGTTGTTAATATGACTAGGATGGTGGTTGTTAATATGACTAGGATGGTGGTTGTTAATATGACTAGGATGGTGGTTGTTAATATGACTAGGATGGTGGTTGTTAATATGACTAGGATGGTGGTTGTTAATATGACTAGGATGGTGGTTGTTAATATGACTAGGATGGTGGTTGTTAACATGACTAGGATGGTAGTGGTTAATATGACTAGGATGGTGGTTGTTAACATGACTAGGATGGTGGTTGTTAATATGACTAGGATGGTGGTTGTTAATATGACTAGGATGGGTTGTTAATATGACTAGGATGGTGGTTGTTAATATGACTAGGATGGTGGTTGTTAATATGACTAGGATGGTGGTTGTTAATATGACTAGGATGGTGGTTGTTAATATGATTAGGATGGGTTGTTAATATGACTAGGATGGTGGTTGTTAATATGACTAGGATGGTGGTTGTTAATATGACTAGGATGGTGGTTGTTAATATGACTAGGATGGTGGTTGTTAATATGACTAGGATGGTGGTTGTTAATATGACTAGGATGGTGGTTGTTAATATGACTAGGATGGTGGTTGTTAATATGACTAGGATGGTGGTTGTTAATATGACTAGGATGGTGGTTGTTAATATGACTAGGATGGTGGCTGTTAATATGACTAGGATGGCGGTTGTTAATATGACTAGGATGGTGGTTGTTAATATGACTAGGATGGTAGTTGTTAATATGACTAGGATGGTGGTTGTTAATATGACTAGGATGGTGGTTGTTAATATGACTAGGATGGTGGTTGTTAATATGACTAGGATGGTGGTTGTTAATATGACTAGGATGGTGGTTGTTAATATGACTAGGATGGTGGTTGTTAATATGACTAGGATGGTGGTTGTTAATATGACTAGGATGGTGGTTGTTAATATGACTAGGATGGTGGTTGTTAATATGACTAGGATGGTGGTTGTTAATATGACTAGGATGGTGGTTGTTAATATGACTAGGATGGTGGTTGTTAATATGACTAGGATGGTGGTTGTTAATATGACTAGGATGGTGGTTGTTAATATGACTAGGATGGTGGTTGTTAATATGACTAGGATGGTGGTTGTTAATATGACTAGGATGGTGGTTGTTAATATGACTAGGATGGTGGTTGTTAATATGACTAGGATGGTGGTTGTTAATATGACTAGGATGGTGGTTGTTAATATGACTAGGATGGTGGTTGTTAATATGACTAGGATGGTGGTTGTTAATATGACTAGGATGGTGGTTGTTAATATGACTAGGATGGTGGTTGTTAATATGACTAGGATGGTGGTTGTTAATATGACTAGGATGGTGGTTGTTAATATGACTAGGATGGTGGTTGTTAATATGACTAGGATGGTGGTTGTTAATATGACTAGGATGGTAGTTGTTAATATGACTAGGATGGTGGTTGTTAATATGACTAGGATGGTGGTTGTTAATATGACTAGGATGGTGGTTGTTAATATGACTAGGATGGTGGTTGTTAATATGACTAGGATGGCGGTTGTTAATATGACTAGGATGGTGGTTGTTAATATGACTAGGATGGTGGTTGTTAATATGACTAGGATGGTGGTTGTTAATTAATATGACTAGGATGGTGGTTGTTAATATGACTAGGATGGTGGTTGTTAATTAATATGACTAGGATGGTGGTTGTTAATATGACTAGGATGGTGGTTGTTAATTAATATGACTAGGATGGTGGTTGTTAATATGACTAGGATGGTGGTTGTTAATATGACTAGGATGGTGGTTGTTAATATGACTAGGATGGTGGTTGTTAATATGACTAGGATGGTGGTTGTTAATATGACTAGGATGGTGGTTGTTAATATGACTAGGATGGTGGTTGTTAATATGACTAGGATGGTGGTTGTTAATATGACTAGGATGGTGGTTGTTAATTAATATGACTAGGATGGTGGTTGTTAATATGACTAGGATGGTGGTTGTTAATATGACTAGGATGGTGGTTGTTAATATGACTAGGATGGTGGTTGTTAATATGACTAGGATGGTGGTTGTTAATATGACTAGGATGGCGGTTGTTAATATATCTAGGATGTGGTTGTTAATATGACTAGGATGGTAGTTGTTAATATGACTAGGATGGTGGTTGTTAATATAACTAGGATGGCGGTTGTTAACATGACTAGGATGGTAGTGGTTAATATGACTAGGATGGTGGTTGTTAATATAACTAGGATGGTGGTTGTTAATATAACTAGGATGGCGGTTGTTAACATGACTAGGATGGTGGTTGTTAATATGACTAGGATGGTGGTTGTTAACATGACTAGGATGGTAGTGGTTAATATGACTAGGATGGTGGTTGTTAACATGACTAGGATGGTGGTTGTTAATATGATTAGGATGGTGGTTGTTAATATGATTAGGATGGTTGTTAATATGACTAGGATGGTGGTTGTTAATATGATTAGGATGGTTGTTAATATGACTAGGATGGTGGTTGTTAATATGACTAGGATGGTGGTTGTTAATATGATTAGGATGGTTGTTAATATGACTAGGATGGTGGTTGTTAATATAACTAGGATGGTGGTTGTTAATATGACTAGGATGGTGGTTGTTAATATATCTAGGATGGTGGTTGTTAATATGACTAGGATGGTGGTTGTTAATATGACTAGGATGGTGGTTGTTAATATGACTAAGATGGTGGTTGTTAATATGACTAGGATGGTGGTGGTTAATATGACTAGGATGGTGGTTGTTAATATGACTAGGATGGTGGTTGTTAATATGACTAGGATGGTGGTGGTTAATATGACTAGGATGGTGGTTGTTAATATGACTAGGATGGTGGTTGTTAATATGACTAGGATGGTGGTGGTTAATATGACTAGGATGGTGGTTGTTAATATGACTAGGATGGTGGTTGTTAATTAATATGACTAGGATGGTGGTTGTTAATATGACTAAGATGGTGGTTGTTAATATGACTAGGATGGTGGTTGTTAATATGACTAGGATGGTGGTGGTTAATATGACTATGATGGTGGTTGTTAATATATCTAGGATGGTGTTCCTAACATGACTAGGATTATGCCTTTGGCTACAGGACAGTGAAAGAACGTTGACCTAAAATAATTGTCTCCACAGATATGGTCTGGTTTTGCCTAGGCTACTTTGAAGCAATGTAAAACATGCCTCTTATTATGTAGTAAAATGTTCAAAAAAATAAATAATTACTATATGTTTTCAAAATGTATACTGCCTCCAGCTCATTGCAAAGTGGTGTGTGACGCTCTGATGAAGCCTGCCATCTGTTACCGCTGATGAAGCCTGCCTTCTGTTACTGATGATGAAGTCTGCCTTCTGTTACTGATGATGAAGCCTGCCTTCTGTTACTGATGATGAAGCCTGGCTTCCGTTACTGATGATGAAGCCTGCCTTCTGTTACTGATGATGAAGTCTGCCTTCCGTTACTGATGATGAAGCCTGCCTTCTGTTACCGCTGATGAAGCCTGGCTTCCGTTACTGATGATGAAGCCTGCCTTCTGTTACTGATGATGAAGCCTGCCTTCTGTTACTGATGATGAAGCCTGCCTTCTGTTACCACTGATGAAGCCTGCCTTCTGTTACTGATGATGAAGCCTGCCTTCCGTTACTGATGATGAAGCCTGCCTTCCGTTACTGATGATGAAGCCTGCCTTCCGTTACTGATGATGAAGCCTGGCTTCCGTTACTGATGATGAAGCCTGGCCTCCGTTACTGATGATGAAGCCTGCCTTCTGTTACTGATGATGAAGCATGCCTTCTGTTACCGCTGATGAAGCCTGCCTTCTGTTACCGCTGATGAAGCCTGCCTTCTGTTACTGATGATGAAGCCTGCCTTCTGTTACTGATGATGAAGCCTGCCTTCCGTTACTGATGATGAAGCCTGCTTTCTGTTACTGATGATGAAGCCTGCCTTCTGTTACTGATGATGAAACCTGCCTTCTGTTACTGATGATGAAGCCTGCCTTCTGTTAGCGGTGATGAAGCATGCCTTCTGTTACCGACAATGAAGCCTGCCTTCTGTTACCGACGATGAAGCCTGCCTTCTGTTACCGACGCAGTCATCCGTTATCGTTTGAGATGATGTAGCAGTAGCTCTCACTGTCTGACAGATGTTTTCGCTCAAAGCCTCTGTATCTGTACGCATGTGATAAATATGATACTTAACCAATATACTGTACACACGTGCCAATTTAATTACACTAAAATATGTAAATTAACCTACAGACCAATAAGCATGACCATACAAATGTATTTCCATCAGATACATAAAGACCTCACCCCAGGCATATCAAAGGTAAAATACAAACAGAGGAGTAACTAGTGATCCACCCCCACATGTCGACCCCCTGCCTGGTCTCTCCTTCCCTCACATGACACCCTTCTGTGGGCTGGTTAACACCGCTGCCACACCAGGCCACACGAGAGAGAGAGAAAGAGAGACAGAGAGAGACAGAGAGAGAGAGAGACAGAGAGAGAGGGAGAGAGAGAGAGAGAGAGACAGAGAGAGAAAGAGAGACAGAGAGAGAGAGAGAGGGAGAGAGAGAGAGAGAGAGAGAGAGGGAGAGAGAGACAGAGAGAGAGGGAGACAAAGAGAGAGGGAGAGAGAGGGGAGGATGAGGAGGAAGAGCAGAGAGGAGGAGGAGGAGGAGAGGAGGGGAGAGAGGAGAGAGGAGGAGGAGGAAGAGGAGAGAGAGGGGAGGAGGAGGAAGAGGAGAGAGAGGAGGAAGAAGAGGAGAGAGAAGGGAGGAAGAAGAAGAGAGAGAGGAGGAGGAGGAAGAGGAGAGAGGGGGGAAGAAGAGGAGAGAGGGGAGGAGGAGGAGGAGGAAGAGGAGAGAGGGGGAGGAAAATGAGAGAGAGGGAGGAAGAGGAGAGAGAGGGGAGGAGGAGGAAGAAGAGGAGAGATAGGGGAGGAAGAGGAGAGAGAGGGGAGGGGGAAGAAGAGGAGAGATAGGGGAGAAAGAGGAGAGGGGGGAGGAGGAGGATGAGGAGATAGGGGAGGAGGAGGAGAGAGAGGGGAGGGGGAAGAAGAGGAGAGCAATACGAGGAGCTAGAGATAGTTTGAGTTTCACTTTATTTGAGTCTTGCATGATGTCATGATGTCATGATGTTTCTATCTCTCTCCTTTCCCCTATCTCTTTCCCTCCATGTTTCTTTCCAACTTTCCCTCCCCCTTCCAACTCTCCCTCCCTCCTCCCTCCCTCCATCCCTCCCCCTTTCCCTCCCCCTTTCCTTCCCTCCCTCCCTCCATCCCTCCCTCCCTCCCTCCCTCCCCCCCTGTCCAGATGGTATGTCTCTGTGGTAGAGGCTGTAATAAAGTGTTTATTTGGCCACTGGGGCTTGGAGCAGAATGCTGCTTTTTATAGCTGCCTTTTACTCAGCACGCTCATACACACACATGCTGACACAAACACACACACACACTGATGCACGCACATGCATGCACACAAACACGCTGACACAAACACATGCACACGCAAGCATGCGCGCTCACACAAACACACACAAAACAGTTTTTAAATTCCTTGTGTTTATAGTGTGTGTGTTTTCAAGGACAGTTAGTACAGCAGGTTTAGAGCATGCCAGCATTGACTGAAATGGAGAAAAATAATAACAGAGAGGGAGAGATGAAACGAGAAAGAAAGAAAGCGAGAGGCCCCTCTGTACTGCCACTTCATGCGGGCACAGACAGGGCTAGATTCCTCTCTCTCTCTCTCTCTCTCTCTTTCTCTCGCTCTCTCTCTCCTCTCTCTCTCTCTCTCTCTCTCTCTCTCTCTCTCTCTCTCTCTCTCTCTCTCTCTCTATCTCTCTCCCTCTCTCTCTCTCCTTCTCTCTCTCTCCTTCTCTCTCTCTCCTTCTCTCTCTCGCCCCCTCTCCCCCTCTCTCTCCGCTCCGTACTGAACAGCTGGTCTGGCTGAGGTTCTCTGCTGAGCGTTTGCCCTTCCCGGGTGATTAGAGCCGCCGTTGCTACGGCAACAGTGACACCTCCATGGCAACGCATAACCAAGGGAGAGACAGGTGCGGTTGCATCACCGCAGCGATTTGTTACCTGGCAAAAAGGACGGGCCATTAGCACGCGAAATACGCCATCGTCAAGGCAACACATGGGCTCACCATGGCAACAGCAGATGGCTTGGAGCCTATTCTGGGGTTGTGCTTGTGTGTGTGTGTGTGTCGTTAGCTACCTGCTTTTGTGCGTGTTCATGAGAAGCCATAGAAGCGTGCATTATGGGAGATGACAAGTGGAGGGCCACTCGCTGGAGGAGATTAATTTTAGATGGAGAGAGAGAGGGAGGAGAGGGGAGAAACACACTCACTGTCTATCTAGATATCAAAATAAGCACTTCACTAGAGGGAGTTTTTCCTCTCTCTCTCCCTCCCTCCCCTCTCTCTCTCTCCCTCCTCCATATTCCCCTGTCTCTCTCTCCCTCCTCCATAGTCCCCTGTCTCTCTCTCTCTCCCTCCTCCATATTCCCCTGTCTCTCTCTCTCCCTCCTCCATATTCCCCTGTCTCTCTCTCTCTCCCTCCTCCATGTTCCCCTGTCTCTCTCTCTCCCTCCTTCATATTCCCCTGTCTCTCTCTCTCTCCCTCCTCCATAGTCCCCTGTCTCTCTCTCTCTCCCTCCTCCATATTACCCTGTCTCTCTCTCTC
>NC_092119.1:17440882-17443382 GCF_045679555.1 Salvelinus alpinus
CTGTGTTTTAGCTGTCCGTGTTTTAGCTGTCCGTGTTTGAGCTGTCTGTGTTTTAGCTGTCTGTGTTTTAGCTGTCCGTGTTTTAGCTGTCCGTGTTTTAGCTGTCTGTGTTTGAGCTGTCCGTGTTTTAGCTGTCCGTGTTTGAGCTGTCCGTGTTTTAGCTGTCTGTGTTTTAGCTGTCCGTGTTTTAGCTGTCCGTGTTTGAGCTGTCCGTGTTTTAGCTGTCTGTGTTTTAGCTGTCCGTGTTTTAGCTGTCTGTGTTTTAGCTGTCTGTGTTTTAGCTGTCTGTGTTTTAGCTGTCTGTGTTTTAGCTGTCTGTGTTTTAGCTGTCCGTGTTTTAGCTGTCCGTGTTTTAGCTGTCTGTGTTTGAGCTGTCCGTGTTTTAGCTGTCTGTGTTTTAGCTGTCTGTGTTTTAGCTGTCTGTGTTTTAGCTGTCTGTGTTTTAGCTGTCTGTGTTTTAGCTGTCCGTGTTTTAGCTGTCCGTGTTTGAGCTGTCCGTGTTTTAGCTGTCTGTGTTTTAGCTGTCCGTGTTTTAGCTGTCCGTGTTTTAGCTGTCTGTGTTTTAGCTGTCCGTGTTTTAGCTGTCTGTGTTTTAGCTGTCTGTGTTTTAGCTGTCTGTGTTTTAGCTGTCTGTGTTTTTGTTTTAGCTGTCCGTGTTTGAGCTGTCCGTGTTTGAGCTGTCTGTGTTTTAGCTGTCCGTGTTTGAGCTGTCCGTGTTTGAGCTGTGTTAAAGCCTTTTTGAAATCTGACAAAGCGGCTGGATTAACAAGAAGTTAAGCTTTTAAACGATGTAAGACACTTGTATTTTCATAAATGTTTAATATTGCGAATTTTGTATTTTGAATGTTGCGCTCTGCAATTTCACCGGATGTTGCCGAGATGGGGGCGCTAGCGCCCCACCTATCCACTTTAAAGTGTATTGTTCTAGCTAGCTAACATTACGTGATCTGTGTAGTAATATTATTTGTATCTCAGAAATAATTTGCATTGCTAGATATACCCTAATATTAGCTAGCTAGCTAACATTTAACTAGTTAGCATCCTATTGATTCATTTTTTGTCCCCAAAAAATTCAATAAATACAGTGAATATTATGTAGGTCTACTAGGGTAACTTGGGTTAAACCTACTACACAGTGTAACACGCCACTCCCTGTACTTCTCACAGAAACCACATCATGCCACAATTTCCCCCACCCCCAACACTTCCACTGGTCTTTCTCAGATAAAAATGTCATATGTCACAATGCCACAATTTTTTAAGTCACTCCGGAATTTTTTTTGAGGTATGGTGGCATTTTACCCCAAGTTACCCTACAATTGACCCATGTTACGTTTAGCCCTCCTCTCCACTATGCACCAAGGGGCCGTGGTTCCGGTCTAGAACCACTCTTTCGACTGCTCCTACAGTTTTGCTTCGGTACTGCAGTTTAACTGACGCCCGGCCCAGAATGACCATTTCCGTACACGGCCACATAGAGAAGTCAGATTTGGAAATTCATAATAAGACACTTTAGTCATCAACTTTGTGCACAAAAAAATCCTTTACATTATTCAAGTAATAGGTAGCCTAGTGGTTAGAGCGTCGGACTAGGAACCGAAAGGTTGCGAGATGGAATCCGTGAGCTAACATGGTACAACTCTGTTGTTCTGCCCCTGAACAAGGCAGTTAACCCACGGTTCCTAGACCAGTTAACCCACGGTTCCTAGACCAGTTAACCCACGGTTCCTAGACCAGTTAACCCACGGTTCCTAGACCAGTTAACCCACGGTTCCTAGACCAGTTAACCCACGGTTCCTAGACCAGTTAACCCACGGTTCCTAGACCAGTTAACCCACGGTTCCTAGACCAGTTAACCCACGGTTCCTAGACCAGTTAACCCACGGTTCCTAGACCAGTTAACCCACGGTTCCTAGACCAGTTAACCCACGGTTCCTAGACCAGTTAACCCACGGTTCCTAGACCAGTTAACCCACGGTTCCTAGACCAGTTAACCCACTGTTCCTAGACCAGTTAACCCACAGTTCCTAGACCAGTTAACCCACAGTTCCTAGACCAGTTAACCCACAGTTCCTAGACCAGTTAACCCACGGTTCCTAGACCAGTTAACCCACGGTTCCTAGACCAGTTAACCCACGGTTCCTAGACCAGTTAACCCACGGTTCCTAGACCAGTTAACCCACGGTTCCTAGACCAGTTAACCCACTGTTCCTAGACCAGTTAACCCACGGTTCCTAGACCAGTTAACCCACGGTTCCTAGACCAGTTAACCCACGGTTCCTAGACCAGTTTACCCACGGTTCCTAGGCCGTCATTGAAAATAAGAAGTTGTTCTTAACTGACTTGCCTCGTTAAATAAAGGTCAAATGTAGGCAGGTTTTTGTTCCATCAATCACAGTCGATATCTGGCATGTTTTTGGATGATGTGATGACGTCGTCGCTGCTCACGCTGCACCACATTGAGTGCTAGTGCACATGTGATATTGGTCCGTAAAAACCA
>NC_092119.1:17450882-17464156 GCF_045679555.1 Salvelinus alpinus
GAACAAACACAATATTGAGAATCTGCATGCGGAATTCTGCAAAAACATCCTCCATGTGCAGCGTAAAACACCAAATAATGCATGTCGAGCAGAATTAGGACGATACCCGGCAATTATCAAAATCCAGAAAAGAGCATTTAAATTCTACTACCACCTATAAGGAAGTGATTCTCAAACCTTCCAAAACAAATACCTTTGTACCCGGTGCCCATAAAATGAGGTGGAAACTGAGCTGTACTCCCTAACCTCCTGAGAAATGTATGACCATATTAGAGACACATATTTCCCTCAGATTACACAGATCCACAAAGAATTTGAAAACAAATCCAATCTTGATAAACTCCCATACAGTTGAAGTCGGAAGTTTACATACACTTAGGTTGGAGTCATTAAAACTCTTTTTTCAACCACTCCACAAATTTCAACTACTCCACAAATTATAGTTTTGGCAAGTCAGTTAGGACATCTACTTTGTGCATGACACAAGTAATTTTTACAACAATTGTTTACAGACAAATTATTTCACTTATAATTCACTATATTACAATTCCAGTGGGTCAGAAGTTTACATACACTAAGTTGACTGTGCCTTTAAACAGATTGGAAAGTTCCAGAAAATGATGTCATGGCTTTAGAAGCTTCTGATAGGCTAATTGACATAATTTGAGTCAATTGGAGGTGTACCTGTGGATGTATTTCAAGGCCTACCTTCAAACTCAGTGCCTCTTTGTTTGACATCACGGGAAAATGAAATGAAATCAGCCAAGACCTCAGAAAACAAATTGTAGACCTCCACAAGTCTGGTTCATCCTTGGGAGCAATTTCCAAACGCCTGAAGGTACCACGTTCATCTGTACAAACAATAGTACGCAAGTATAAACACCATGCGACCACGCAGCCATCATACCGCTCAGGAAGGAGACGTGTTCTGTCTCCTAGTGATGAATGTACTTTGGTGCGAAAAGTGCAAATCATTCCCAGAACAGCAAAGGACGTTGTGAAGATGCTGGAGGAAAAAGATACAAAAGTATCTATATCCACAGTAAAACGAATCGTATATCGACATAACCTGAAAGGTCGCTCAGCAAGGAAGAAGCCACTGCTCCAAAACCGCCAGAAAAAAAGCCAGACTACGGTTTGCAACTGCACATGGGGACGAAGATCGTACTTTTTGGAGAAATGTCCTCTGGTCTGATGAAACAAAAATAGTGTGGTTGGCCATAATGACCATCGGTTACAAGTCCAACGCTCTAACCACTAGGCTACCTGCCGCCCCAATAACCCCAAGCATACTTCCAAAGTTGTGGCAAAATGGCTTCAGGACAACAAAGTCAAGGTATTGGAGTGGCCATCACAAAGCCCTGACCTCAATTCCACAGAAAATGTGTGGGCAGAACTGAAAAAGTGTGTGCGAGCAAGGAGGCCTACCAACCTGACTCAGTTACACCAGCTCTGTCAGGAGGAATGGGCCAAAATTCACCCAACTTATTCTGGGAAGCTTGTGGAAGGCTACCCGAAACATTTTACCCAAGTTAAACAATTTAAAGGCAATGCTACCAAATACTAATTGAGTGTATTTAAACTTCTGACCCACTGGGAATGTGATGAAAGAAATAAAAGCTGAAATAAATCATTCTCTCTACTATTATTCTGACATTTCACATTCTTAAAATAAAGTGGTGATCCTAACTGACCTAAGACAGGGAATTTTTACTTGGATTAAATGTCAGGAATTGTGAAAAACTGAGTTTAAATGTATTTGGCTAAGGTGTATGTAAACTTCCGACTTCAACTCTGTCTGTTAGGGGAAATACCACAGTGTGCCACCACAGCAGCAAGATGTGTGACCTGTTGCCACAAGAAAATGGCAACCAGTGAAGAACAAATACCATCGTAAATACAACCCATAATATTTATTTTCCCTTTTGTACTTTAACTATTTGCACATTGTTACAACACAGTACATAGCCAATAATATAACATTTGAAATGTCTATATTATGATTTTTTTTATTTGCGAGTGTAATGTTTACTGTTAATTTCTGATGTCTATATATTTTTTTTTACTTTTGTGAGTGTAATGTTTACTGTTAATTTCTGATGTCTATATATTTTTTTACTTTTGTGAGTGTAATGTTTACTGTTCTGATTGTTTATTTCCCTTTGTTTGTGGTCCAGTTCACTTGCTTCGGCAATATAAACATATGTTTCCCTTGCCAATTAAGCCCTTTGAATTGAATTGAATTGATTTGAGAGGGGACAGAGCAACAGTCAAATGAGATGGAGAGATGGAGAGAGAGGTTACAAAGCGAGAGACAGAGAGAGAGAGAGATACTATAGGGAAAGTCTTTGAGGGAGTAGGACAGAGAGAGAGATACTATAGGCAAAGTCTTTGAGGGAGTAGGACAGAGAGAGAGATACTATAGGCAAAGTCTTTGAGGGAGTAGGACAGAGAGAGAGATACTATAGGCAAAGTCTTTGAGGGAGTAGGACAGAGAGAGAGATACTATAGGGAAAGTGTTTGAGGGAGTAGGACAGAGAGAGAGATACTATAGGGAAAGTGTTTGAGGGAGTAGGACAGAGAGAGAAATACTATAGGGAAAGTGTTTGAGGGAGTAGGACAGAGAGAGAGATACTATAGGGAAAGTGTTTGAGGGAGTAGGACAGAGAGAGAGAGAGAGAGAGAGATACTATAGGGAAAGTGTTTGAGGGAGTAGGACAGAGAGAGAAATACTATAGGGAAAGTGTTTGAGGGAGTAGGACAGAGAGAGAGAGAGATACTATAGGGAAAGTGTTTGAGGGAGTAGGACAGAGAGAGAGAGAGAGAGAGAGAGATACTATAGGGAAAGTGTTTGAGGGATTAGGACAGAGAGAGAGAGTCCTTATCCCCTCCCGCTGTACAGATAAAGGTATTAGGAGACTCTGATAACTCTTATCACACACCCACACACTCTCTCAGAGCAAAGTGGTGTCTGTCCGTGTTCATGTGTGTGTGTGTGTGTGTGTGTGTGTGTGTGTGTGTGTGTGTGTGTGTGTGTGTGTGTGTGTGTGTGTGTGTGTGTGTGTGTGTGTGTGTGTGTGTGTGTGTGTGTGTGTGTGTGTGTGTGTGTGTGTGTGTGTGTGTGTGTGTGCAGGCGCATGTGTTTTTCGATGACTGCTCATGTGGCTAGAAGACCACAGTCCGCAGTGTAATTGACTTGTTGAAACCCCCTTGCTATGTTCAGTATCTGGAGAAATGCTTCTCCAGTGGAATATTGTACAGGGTTGCCATTTTGAGTAAGCTATCAGTAGTGATTAACTGGCGGTTGCTTCATTATGGAGTTATATGATGACAGCAGCAGCTATAACTAGTCATTATTGGTCACTCCTGGGGACACATAAAGTTGTTTGAAATGAAACTCATGCTTTCTGTGGTGATTTCTGTCTGTTTTCTGCAGCATGTCCAGTCCTCCTCTATGGCCAGGGAGTCCCTTCTTCAGAAAAAACGGAGGAGTCCTCCTACAAGGTACCGTCACACAGGCCTTAATATTATACCGTATTTTCTCACTACCTCCCTCTTCCGTGTCCCTTCCTCACCCCTCACCCCCTTAGTGCACCGGGGTGAACAGAAACCTCCCTCCTTCACTTTTCTCATTCACTTCAAAGCTGCCCGAAGTGGAGATGTTGGCTCATTTGCATATGCTCTTTAGATATCTTAAACCCTCCCTTCCTTCAGGTACCTGGATAGATGGAAATAGCCTTAACTCGCACTGTATAGATGTAGAATTGGTTCTGCTCTAATAAAACAGAATGTCTCTTCGTCTACAGGCTCCTTTTTGTTTCTGATCCTCTCCCTCTCTTTCTTTCATTCAGACATTATTTTTTGGGGGAGGGGTTATAGAGGGATTCTGGCAACATCCCAGCATCCTCTCTTTTCTCTTTCTTGTCTTTATTTTGTGCTCTACTGTAATCCTATGGAATGGATCCTCCTCTCTCCTCCCTCTCTTCCCATGGCTCTGGGTATTGAGAAGGGGTTTGGTGTATAAGTCGGCATTGTTTCTTTGTCACTTGACCAGTGGCCCAGTTGTCCAAGTTCCCGCTACTCTGCTACTGCACATGGTTATGCACAGAGAACAGACCTTAATATGGCTTTTGTGAAGCCACAGAAAAAGAAAGAGGGAAGGATAGGAGGGAGAGGGAGAGTGTAACGATGTGTGCTGAGAGTCGGGAAGTAAGTTCAGGGAGTGAGTGTTTTAATTCATAAATGAAACATAATACAAAACAAGAAACACGAACAACGCACAGACATGAAACTGAAACAGGCACAATAACGCCAAGGAACTAAAGGGAGTGACACATATAGGGAAGGTAATCAGGGAGGTGATGGAGTCCAGGTAAGTGTCATTATGCGCAGATGCGCGTAACGATGGTGACAGGTGTGCGCCATAACGAGCAGCCTGGTGACCTAGAGGCCGGAGAGGGAGCACACGGGACAGAGAGGGAAGGACAGGAGGGAGAAGTGGAAAACACAAGGGAGAGAGGAGTTTTGAAAGAAGGAAAAATAGGATTCATATACAGCAGCAGTCAAAAGTGTGGACACACCTACTCATTCAAGGGTTTTTCTTTATTTTTTATTAATTGTAGAATATAAAATACATTTTGATTTGTTTAACACTTTTTGGGTTATTTCATAGTTTTGATGTCTTCACTATTATGTAGAATTAATTTTGTATTTTTTTAAACTGTAATGAGTAGGTGCTTCCAAACTTTTGGCTGGTACTGTATCAGTTTCTAGGAGGAAATTGAAACGAAGGAGGGATAAAAAATAAAGGGAAAAGTCTTCTATTGTAGTGTTCCACTGGGGGTGTGGTTAAGGTACTGCGCTATAGAATACACATCTGAAATGGCACCTGTTTTCTATCATGTATGGCTCTGGCCAAAAGTGGGGCACTACATTACGAACAGGGTACCATTTTGGATGAAGACCATTGTTGTCAGTTAACTGGACTCCATCCCTCAATCAGTTAACTGGACTCCATCCCCCAGTCAGTTAACTGGACTCCATCCCTCAGTCAGTTAACTGGACTCCATCCCCCAGTCAGTTAACTGGACTCCATCCCCCAGTCAGTTAACTGGACTCCATCCCTCAGTCAGTTAACTGGACTCCATCCCCCAGTCAGTTAACTGGACTCCATCCCCCAGTCAGTTAACTGGACTCCATCCCTCAGTCAGTTAACTGGACTCCATCCCCCAGTCAGTTAACTGGACTCCATCCCCCAGTCAGTTAACTGGACTCAATCCCCCAGTCAGTTAACTGGACTCAATCCCCCAGTCAGTTAACTGGACTCAATCCCCCAGTCAGTTAACTGGACTCAATCCCCCAGTCAGTTAACTGGACTCAATCCCCCAGTCAGTTAACTGGACTCAATCCCCCAGTCAGTTAACTGGACTCAATCCCCCAGTCAGTTAACTGGACTCAATCCCCCAGTCAGTTAACTGGACTCCATCCCTCAGTCAGTTAACTGGACTCAATCCCTCAGTCAGTTAACTGGATTCAATCCCCCAGTCAGTTAACTGGACTCAATCCCCCAGTCAGTTAACTGGACTCAATCCCTCAGTCAGTTAACTGGACTCCATCCCCCAGTCAGTTAACTGGACTCAATCCCCCAGTCAGTTAACTGGACTCAATCCCCCAGTCAGTTAACTGGACTCAATCCCTCAGTCAGTTAACTGGACTCCATCCCCCAGTCAGTTAACTGGACTCAATCCCCCAGTCAGTTAACTGGACTCAATCCCCCAGTCAGTTAACTGGACTCCATCCCCCAGTCAGTTAACTGGACTCCATCCCCCAGTCAGTTAACTGGACTCCATCCCTCAGTCAGTTAACTGGACTCCATCCCCCAGTCAGTTAACTGGACTCCATCCCCCAGTCAGTTAACTGGACTCAATCCCCCAGTCAGTTAACTGGACTCAATCCCTCAGTCAGTTAACTGGATTCAATCCCTCAGTCAGTTAACTGGACTCAATCCCTCAGTCAGTTAACTGGATTCAATCCCCCAGTCAGTTAACTGGACTCAATCCCCCAGTCAGTTAACTGGACTCCATCCCCCAGTCAGTTAACTGGACTCCATCCCCCAGTCAGTTAACTGGACTCAACCCCCCACTCAGTGAAGAAGACATGGAGCTTCACCTTCTGGAAGTTGCCATGGTAATGGTTAGTGCTGGCCACCTGGAGTATTGTTGCCATGGTTGCGAAACATCAGTAGACATCTTCCCCAAGCTTTTATGTCATGGAGGAGAGGGCGATGAGTGTTTGAGATAAAATTAATAATCTTCTAGATTATACCATTATCCTTGGTGAGATGTGTTAATTATAATCCTTGATCAACTTTAATCCTCTCTCTCAATTGTTCTACCTCTCATACTTCCTCTAATCCTCCCCTCTCCCTCTCTCTCCCTCTCTCTCTCGGTCTCCTGCACCTGCAAGTTACTGGATGTTCATGCAGTCCTTAGACAGCTGACAGACAGCCTCTCCACACCACTGATACTAAGACTGGCACTTAGAGGGAGGAGTGTTTAGTGTGAACTCTGCTGCTGTGGAGCCTGGTATTACCTGGAGAGGGAGGGAAGGAGGGCAGGATAGTGCACCTGTATCGGCAGGTACTGTGTGTGGGAGGAACATCTGTCGAAAGCAGCAAAACTAAACATGATCTGAACTGCAGGCCCTCACACACACACACACGCGCGTGCACACACACACACACACACACGTCTTGAACTTTAAATAAAACCCGAAATTGAAAAGACACCAGCACGCTCACTGATGTGTGTATGTGTGTGTTGTCTAGCACGTTGAGCAGGTCTTGAGTGTGTTCCTGGAGGGACTGACGAACTAGCCCTATATTATTGAACCACTATTACGATGACACACACACCCCTCCATCTGCTGTGTGATGTTATTCAGCCTCTCTCAGCCCTGTCCCAGTCTCCTGCAGGTCACCATACATTTAGGGATTTAGGAACTCCCCCCCTTGACACCCTGCCAAAAGCTCTACAAATACACCCTCTCTTTCTTCTCCTCCCTCCCTCCCTATCACTCACTCTCCCCTCCTCTCCCCTCCTCTCCCCTCCTCTCTCCTCCTCTCTCCTCCTCTCCCCTCCTCTCCCCTGCTCTCCCCTCCTCTCTCCTCCTCTCCCCTCCTCTCTCCTCTCCCTGCTCTTGTCGAGTTACGCCTCTTCAGTTCAAAGTGCTGTGGTGTGGCGCCGTGCCTAGCTTAGGAATGGCTCAGAGAGATAGTGTCTAGCGCTATACCCATCACTTTCAAACAGGGAAAGGGGATAGAGGGAGGAGAGAGAGGAGAGGGAGAAGAGGGAAGAGAGGGGATAGGGAGAGAGGAGAGGGATGAGAGAGAGGAGAGAGAAGAGAGGGGATAGAGGGAGGAGAGAGAGGAGAGGGGATAGACGGAGGAGATGCGGTAGAGAGAGGAGAGGGAGGAGAGAGAGGAGAGGGAAGAGAGAGAGGAGAGGGAAGAGAGAGAGAATAGGGAAGAGAGGGGAGAGGGTGGAGAGAGAGGAGAGGGAGGAGAGAGAGGAGAGGGGGTAGAGGGTGGAGAGAGAGGAGAGGGAGGATAGGGGATAGAGGGTGGAGAGGGGATAGAGGGAGGAGAGAGGAGAGGGAAGAGAGAGAGGAGAGGGGATAGCGAGAGGAAAGAGAGGAGAGGGGATATAGGGAGGAGAGAGAGGTGAGGGAAGAGAGAGAGGATAGGGAAGAGAGAGAGAATAGGGAAGAGAGAGGAGAGGGGGTAGAGGGTGGAGAGAGAGGAGAGGGAGGAGAGAGAGGAGAGGGGGTAGAGGGTGGAGAGAGAGGAGAGGGAGGATAGGGGATAGAGGGTCGAGAGGGGATAGAGGGAGGAAAGGGGATAGAGGGAGGAGAGAGAGGAGAGGTGATAGAGGGAGGAGAGAGGAGAGGGAGGAGAGAGAGGAGAGAGAGGAGAGGGAGGAGAGAGAGGAGAGGGGATAGACGGAGGAGATGCGGTAGAGGGAGGAGAGGGAAGAGAGGGAGGAGATGGGATAGAGGGAGGAGAGGGGAGGAGAGGGGATAGAGAGCATAGGGGAGAAGGGGTTAGGGTACAGTAATCCAGGGTAGTGATACTGTATGACAGCCCTGATACCTGATAGTGTCAAGCTGTATGTACGGCTATTTCAGCCACACTCGTTGCTGACAGGTGTATAACATTGGCAGTTGAATGGCTTTACTGAAGATCTCAGTGACTTCCGTGGCACCCTCATAGGATGCCATCTTTCCAACAAGTCTATTTGTCAAATTTCTGCCCTGCTAGAGCTGCCCCAGTCAACTGTAGTGCTGTTTATGAAGTGGAAACTTCTAGGAGCAACAAAAGCTCAGCCCCGAGGGGGTAGGCCACACAAGCTCACAGAACGGGAATGCCGAGTGCTGAAGCAGTCCGTCTGTCCTCTGTGGCAACACTCACTACCGAGTTCCAAACTGCCTCTGGAAACAACGTCAGTACAATAACTGTTCGTCGGCTGCTTCATGAAATGTGTGTCCATGGCCATGCAGGCGCACACAAACCTAAGATCACCATACGCAATGCCAAGCGGTGGCTGGAGTGGTGTAAAGCTACCCGCCGTTCCATTCTGGAGCAGTGGAAACACGTTCTCTGGAGTGATGAATCATGCTTCACCATCTGGTAGTCCGATAGACGAATCTGGGTTTGGTGAATGCTAGGAGAACACTACATGCCCGAGTGCATAGTGCCAACTGTAAAGTTTGGTGGAGGAGGAATAATGGTCTGGGGCTGTTTTTCATGGTTCAGGCTAGACCCCTTAGTTCCAGTGACGGGAAATCTTAACGCTACAGCATACAGTGACATTCTACATCAGTGGTTCCCAAACGTTTTATATTCCAGTACCCCTTCATACATTCAAACCTCCAGCTGCGTACCATCTTCAATAGCACCAGTGTCAGCGCACTCTCAAATGTTGTTTTTTTGCCATCATTGTAAGTCTGCCACACACACACTATACGATACATTTATTAAACATAAGAATGAGTGTGAGTTTTTATCACAATCCGGCTCGTGGGAAGTGACAAAGAGTTATTTTCCTCTTTATTTAACCATCTTTACATATAAAACTTTGTTTGTTCATCAAATATTGTGAATAACTCACCACAGGTTAATGAGAAGGGTGTGCTTGAAAGGATGCACTCTGCAATGTTGGGTTGTATTGGAGTTCTGTCTTAAATTATTTTCCTCACACAGTCTGTGTCTGTATTTAGATTTCATGCTAGTGAGGGCTGAGAATCCACTCTCACATAGGTACTTGGTTGCAAAGGGCATCAGTGTCTTAACAGCGCAATTTGCCAAGGCAGGATACTCTGAGCTCAGCCCAAACCAGAAATCTGGCAGTGGCTTCTGATAAAATTTAATTTTCACATTGAAGATGCAAATATTTTTTATTGTGAAACAAACAAGAAATAAGACAAAAAATCTGAAAACTTGAGTGTGCATAACTATTCACCCCCCCAAAGTCAATACTTTGTAGAGCCAGATTTTTCAGCAATTACAGCTGCAAGTCTCTTGAGGTATGTGTCTATAAGCTTGGCACATCTAGCCAATGGGATTTTTGCCCATTCTTCAACTACTCCAGCTCCTTCAAGTTGGATGGGTTCCGCTGGTGTACAGCAGTTTTTAAGTCATACCACATATTCTCAATTGGATTAAGGTCTGGGCTTTGACTAGGACATTCCAAGACATTTAAATGTTTCCCCTTAAACCACTCGAGTGTTGCTTTAGCAATATGCTTAGGGTCATTGTCCTGCTGGAAGGTGAACCTCCGTCCCAGTCTCAAATCTCTGGAAGACTGAAACAGGTTTCCCTCAAGAATTTCCCTGTATTTAGCGCCATCCATCATTCCTTCAATTCTGACCAGTTTCCCAGTCCCTGCCGATGAAAAAATCTCCACAGCATGATGCTGGTTTGCGCCAAAAAGCTCCATTTTAGTCTCATCTGACCAGAGTACCTTCTTCCATATGTTTGGGGAGTCTCCCACATGCCTTTTTGCGAACACCAAACGTGTTTGCTTATTTTTTTCTCTAAGCAAAGGCTTTCTTCTGGCCATTCTTCCGTAAAGCCCAGCTCTGTGGAGTGTACAGCTTAAAGTGGTCCTATGGACAGATACTCCAATCTCAGCTGTGGAGCTTTGCAGCTCATTCAGGGTTATCTTTGGTATCTTTGTAGCCTCTCTGATTAATGACCTCCTTGCTGCTCTGTGAGTTTTGGTGGGTGGCCCTCTCTTTGGCAGGTTTGTTGTGGTGCCTCATTCTTTTAAATAATGCATTTAATGTTGCTCCGTGGGATGTTCAAAGTTTCTGATACTTTTTTATAACCCAACCCTGATCTGTACTTCTCCACAACTTTGTCCCTGACTTGTTTGGAGAGCTCCTTGGTCTTCATTTTGCAGCTTGCTTGGTGGTGCCGCTTGCTTAGTGGTGTTGCAGACTCTGGGGCCTTTCAGAAGAGGTGTATATATACTGAGATCATGTGACAGATCATGTGACACTTAGATTGCACACAGGTGGACTTTATTTAACTAATTATGTGACTTCTGAAGGTAATTGGTTACACCAAATCTTATTTAGGGGCTTCATAGCAAAGGGGGTGAATACATATGCACGCACCACTTTTCCCATTTTTTAAAATCTTTTGAAACTTCCATTTCACTTCATCCAATTTGGACTATTTTGTGTATATCCATTAAATGAAATTCAAATAAAAATCAATTTAAATTACAGGTTGTAATGCAACAAAATAGGAAAAACGCCAAGGGGGATGAATACTTTTGCAAGGCGCTGTAGTTGCGGAGAGTCCCTGTAATCCTAGAATCAGATCATTCAGGTGAGAAAAAACATCACCCAGATTGGCCAGTCATCTGAGAAACTCATCATCTTACAAGCGGACAGACAAGTGAAAATTATGGTCAGTAAAGAAAACTTTAAGCTTGTCTCTCAATTTAAAATAACGTGTCAATAACTTTACCCCTTGATAACCAGCGCACTTCTGTATGTTGTAAAAATGTTACATGGTCGCTGCCCGTATCATTGCATAGTGCATTAAATACACGAGAGTTCAGGGGCCTTGCTTTAACAAAGTTAACCATTTTCACTGTAGTGTTCAAAACGTCTTCCAAGCTGTCAGGCATTCCCTTGGCAGCAAGAGCCTCTCAGTGGATGCTGCAGTGTACCCAAGTGGCGTCGGGAGCAACTGCTTGCACGCGCATTACCACTCCACCATGTCTCCCTGTCATGGCTTTTGCGCCATCAGTACAGATACCAACACAGCTTGACCACCAAAGTCCATTTGATGTCGCAAAGCTGTCCAGTACTTTAAAAATATCCTCTCCTGTTGTCCTGGTTTCCAGTGGTTTGCAGAATAGGATGTCTTCCTTAATTGACCCCCCATAAACGTAACGGACATATACCAGGAGCTGTGCCAGGCCCGCCACGTCTGTTGACTCATCCAGCTCTAACGCATAGAATTCACTGGTTTGTATGCAAAGCAGTAATTGTTTCAAAACATCTCCTGCCATGTCACTGATGCGAAAAAGTGTTTTTTGATGAAGGCATTGTCTGTATAGTTTTTGGGGCCTTTTCCCCCAGCATTGTCCCAGCCATATCTGCGGCAGCAGGAAGAATTAAGTCCTCCACAATAGTATGGGGCTTGCCTGTCCTAGCCACTCGGTAGCTCACCATATAAGATGCTTCTCAACTCTTTTTATTAATGGTATCTGTTGCTTTTATACCTACCTTACTACTCGAAAGTCGTCTTAATTCTCGCACCAAAAACTCCCGTGGCTTATTTTTCAAATTGGTATGTTTTGTTTCTAAATGTCTGCGCAATAGTAAAGGTTTCATCGAGTTGTGAGATAGTACTTTTGCACATATAACACACTGTGGCTGAGGAAAGGCACTAGTCCCAATATAAGTGAACCTCAAATCAATGTAGTTCTCATCATATTTGTGCCTCTCCGATGGTCCAACGTCCCTGTCTGTTGTTCGGTGCTTTCCCAGGTAAGGGGGCAGTAGCTCTTCGGCTGCATCAGATTCACAACTGTTAGTTTCCATGCTAGCTGGGCTAACAACAAATGTAGAATTACTGATGCTAGCATTGGATGTGCTCGTGGAAGCAGAACAACTTGTGTCGTCAACAGGTGCAGGTGTAGTACTGATGGTAGTAGCAGTACTACCAGTAGGGCTGTTATGTGTCTCTATGGACGCGGGCCTTACTTTTTTGAACCATTTATCAATTTTCGAGCAAACGGAATGAGCAGGAGTTACGTTTGGCTACATACGTGGAATTTCCACGAGAGAGTAACGGTTAATGTGATTGGATGTTAATTATTTGACTAGGCTACCTGTATTTCACATTGTGTTGTTATTTCGCTGAACACTAGATGGTTTAATTTTATTTTTGGGCAGTGAAACGAGGCTAGTCAGGTGAGAAAAAAACCTCATCCAAATGTATAGCCCCGTTGGAAATATAAATGGACTGTTTGAAAACGTGAAGAATTGTATTATTATTTTTCTTTTTAAAATGTGTATCACATTTGTATTTTGCCCCTAACGGCATTGCCTGTTCTAGACAATTCTGTGCTTCCAACTTTGTGGCAACAGTTTGGGGAAGGCCCTTTCCTGTTTCAGCATGACAATGCTCCCGTGCTCAAAGCGAGGTCCATACAGAAATGGTTTGCCAAGATCTGTGTGGAAAAACTTGACTGGCCTGCACAGAGCCCTGACCTCAACCTCATCGAACACCTTTGAGATTAATTGGAAAGCCGATTGTGAGCCAAGCCTAATCGCCCAACATCAGTGCCCGACCTCACTAATGCTCTTGTGGCTGAATGGAAGCAAGTTCCCGCAGCAATGTCCCAACATCTAGTGGAAAGCCTTCCCAGAAGAGTGGAGGCTGTTATATTAGCGAAGGGGGGACCAACTCCATGTTAATGGCCAACATTTTGGAATGAGATGTTCGACAAGCAGGTGTCCACATACTTTTAGTCATGTAGTGTATTTAGTCAGATTGTATAGTCGCATTAACTCATCCACAGCCTCAATTAGCTATAACATGTATTATTGTACCCCAGTGTTTGTCTCGTCTGAGTATGATGTGTGTGTGTGCTCTTCCTCCTCCTGCTCCTCCTCCTCATCTTCCTCTCTGCTTTACACTAATGCACCAGATCAATACATCAATAGTTGTGTGTGTCGGTGTGTGTCTGTGT